>NW_011888808.1:9044863-9079189 GCF_000151845.1 Pteropus vampyrus | reverse complement strand
TTTTACATAATATGAACTAATATAAAAGGAGTGCAAATGACTAAGAAATTTCAATTTGGGAACTAAAAACCAAATTGATACATGTGTATTCCCAATACCAGGCTTCTTCTCTGGCTGAGAGCTAATGGGTAGAGATGGATTCTTTGGTCTTGTTCTGGGTGCTTGACAATCCCAGCATCCATATGGCTTTGAAATCCTGTGCAAGGAGGAGACACCGCATAGTATGTCTATCTACAGACATGTCTTCAGTGTGCAATCCAGCAGCAGCTGCATTGGATTATCAGATACCCCCTTGTAAAGAACATCTGTTAAAAATACAAGGACACTATATTTCAGTTTCCAAACTCCAGAGCAAATTTAACTTTTTGCTTTTTATAAGCTAAGATAGGGCTTGCTTCTAAACATTTAATTTAATTTCATAGCAATCAGTATTAAAGGCAGAGATATTCATTTTACCTTAAACATCACTTTTAAAATAATTTCTCAGTGTTCAGGAGAATTTAACCTTTTCATATTATTTTTATTACATTCAAGGACAGAAAAAGTAAGAAAGCAATATTACATTTATATTGAAAGTTTCCCTTCCTTTTTCTCATTATTCTGTTTTAAACTCATCACATGTTTTCTACTTTAAAAATAATATTGTTTTAACATGACCTCTGATTCCTTATGTAAAATTTATATCATTCCTTTTGCCAATAAATAGTGAAAATTTGGTCATCTTAAGAGATTTATTAATATAGTTGCTAATCATAAAAAAATATTTTTATAAATTGCTAATCATAAAAAATATTCAAAATATGATTTCTCTCAATTGAGCTAAACTAACAGATTGTTAAGTCGTGTATTTCTCTCTGTAAGCGTCTAATTCTTGGGTATATGACATTATTTTAAAATTCATAATTTTGTGAATTATTTTTCTTGACAGATTTAGAACATTGTACATTGGGTACATTTAAAAGTGTTCCCATATTTACAAATTAGCAGGAATGGATGATTTTACCATTGTAGTATTCTTCAGCCATTATGTCATAATTGCTTAATTTAGACAAAATAATGTCATGTCACACTGGGAATTTTGCAAAGATAAATCATATTTTTGTTAGGTTGTTTTCCCTCCATGTAGTTAGAAATATACACTCTTAAGGAGTTGGTAAAATTTACAGGTGAGATCTACTTTGAACTGAATTCAAAGGAAAAAAATCTTAACAGATTAATGCAGAAAATATTGCTGTTTGCTTTCCTTTTCTACTGTTGCTATTATTGTTTGTGTAAGTCATTTACGTTTCAGAAAATTGGGACAATTTTAGAGGAATATCCTGTACCCAAATTGAGGCACAGAGATTGTAAATCATTTATTAAGTTATTGAATACATACATGTCAACAGGAAAGGAAACAAATGTTTGGTCTCTATTAGATAAAACTCTTTTTATAAGAGTTCATGTTGTACCATAACGAAGAAATGTAAATTGACCTATGAATTGATGGTGATGATGTTTTCATAAATCACGCTTTCATGAATGCTGTCTGATCACACTATTTGGATAGTGTGATAACCATAGATAGTTTTGTGTTGGTTAGAACACTCTACAACCATTCTCCTAATAGCATCAAGGAATGAGTAAATGAATGAATGAATGAGTAAATGAATGAATGAATGAATAACACTGGAAATATTTGGAACATTGATTAGAAATTATCAAATCCCTTGAAATGTTTAAAGAGTTGCTAGAAATTCAGCCTTTTCATGGACTTATTTGGACAGTGCGATAAATCGGGCAAGCCTATTTCTTACTCCTGCAGGAATTTTATCAAAGAAATGGCAACACATGCTTGTATACTTTCTTTAATTTTCAATGTATTATTTAGTTTTTGAAGACACATTTCAAAGGGAAAAGTATGTGTTGCAAATGTTGTGTATATAATTATAGAAACACACAGATATCATAAAAAATTTACCTTTGGACCCAGGATATATGTTCAGGGTTTGAAGCCCGGGAGTCTGTTGAAGTAAAATCTATTATTCTGTAGCAAATAAACATAAATTTCTGAAAATGAGATGCAGGATGAAATCTAATGGTGTTTTCCTCCCATTTTGCTGGTATAGTTTTTCTGGGCCCAAATGTGCAAAATAGATTGAAATTTAGTCATATTTTAGTTGACTCATTAGGGCTAGTTTTGACATACAATTGTTAAATTAGGTATGTATGATAAAATAAATGTAATTTAACAAATTACAAGTGAAATTTAATTGCTCATAAATAAGAGAGTTAGGAGGAGGAGGGTAATTTGTTGGAGTGAAAAAAGTGTAATTTGGATAATATATGTCAATATTAAAATGGTGTTACTAGATCATGTGTATAAACTATCCATTGTAAAATCTGGGTAAGTTATCCATTTTCTCCCTTAAAAGTAATCTTTTTTCCCCAGACACGGATGTGAGAATTTAGCTTTCCTTTAGCCCAAACACATTATTACACAGTGAAGAAGAAAAGAAGAAAGAGATTGTGGGAGGAAGCTACTCAGCAGAGGCCAGAAGCTGCTCTACGCTGAATTTTAAGTGCTCTTTCTGATGTAGTTTTCTTTTTTTTTTCGTTAATAAAGGGTATTAAGGAAGTAACACAAGCATAGTAACTGTTCACACAGCTCTTTTCACAAGATATTCTTAGTGGCTTGCACTTTTCTGGGCCTCGTGTCTGGTAGTGGGATAGAACTGATGCAGATGGTAGAGAAACAAATTCTGTGAAAGTGGCTGCAATAAGCAATATGGTATAATCTTGGACACAATGTTTTCATTGTGTTTGATGCATTCATTCATTTGCAGATGCATTCATTTGCAAATTACCCACAGCTCATATCTCTTTTCAAACTAAGAATATGTCATTCCAGCAAGGCCAGCACATCTATGATCCACTAGATTCTTTAAAAGCCTGCCCTTGTTCTGGTTTTTCCAGCCCCTTTTATTTCCTTTGAGAGGCTGGAGGAGCCTCAGTGAAGAGAGCATGGATTCATGTGGATTATGAAGTTAGTTCACCAACTACGCATGCCTGTACCTTTTTCCTACAAATAGTTCATTGCACATCTATTTGAATATAAACTTAACTTAGTGAAATTAACCATAAATTATTGGAGGACTCATGGGATATAGAAAGAATTATGTTGGTTAAGTTTATTTCGTCATAATGGATGTGCAATAAGAAGGTTACCTATAGCGCTTGGGGGAATAAAAGGAATAGAGAGCAAAGAGATTATAATAGAGGGAGAAAACATTATAAAAGGAAGTATTGGTAAGATAGAATAAAATTCTCCAATAATCAGGAATCAGTGCTTGGTGTTTCCAGTGCCTCACAAAGTTTCGGTTTAGATTGACCCAGACGAATCTGTTGCCTGCTGTGTGCCAGTGCTAGACCCTGAGTTTTAAGAGGTGAAACAGCCTCCACCTTCAAGGTGCTCAGAGTTGACAAGGCATCTGGGCAGAGTGAAGTCTAGCTGTGTGGGAAACCCATCTTTGATAATGAAAGCCCTGAGCTGAAACTTGGAGAGTGATGAGGTGTCAACTAAGTGCTTACAGCGGGGGAAGAGCAATGACTTATCCATACAGGGGACTCAGAAAAAGAGTGTTTGAGTTGAACAAGTAGTTTCAGTATGGCTTTATGATCTCCATCCCAGTGCTCCAGCTTCTTTGTCATACTGTCTCTTCAAATTCATTTAAGGCTCATCTATGCATTAATTTAAGTGTATATTTGGCTTGGTTTTGACCTTCTTATGTTTTGATGCTATTCAATATATTATTTTAATGATAGGAAAATTGAAATAATTTCTGTACGCTTTCCATCTGCTATCTAATTTTTGACATTCATCCTGAGAAAGATATTAAAACAGATCAATAGAAACAGTTTGTGAGGAGCTGTGAAAACTAACATTGTTCACTGGAAACTTCCACTCTTTGCACAAAATCAAAAAAACCGTTTTCCTTTTTTTTTTTTGGACATTAGACAGTGTATCTATACTTCAAAATGTAATATATAACAGTGCTCATGATATTCTGTGGACAAATAGGAAAATATCAGAGAGGATGCTAGATGGATAAGTAATTGTTTGCAAAGGTCATTAGTGGCTCAATTATTGTCACCCTGAAGGGAAGTGTCTACTTTTTTGCCTCTTGACTCTATCATCATGTCTGTACCTACAACACTGAATTTAACAGTTAAAAATATTATTGCCAATGTTGTAGTGTTATGTTTTTTCTCACTTCCTTTCTCTCTCTACAGATAATGATCACAAATAGTGAGCATCTATTATATATTTGGCATTAACATACTTTTTCTTTCATCTTTACTATGTCTCTCTCATATAGGCTTCTTATGTTTCAGTTTTATGGGTGAAAGAACTGAGCCAAGTAAAATAACCCACTTGGAAAGTCATATAGCCTATAATGTGGAGTGAATATCCCAGAGATGGCTCTTCTAGTTCCTGACCCTATGCCCACTGTTTCAACTACCTGTGTGATGCCTCCTTTGAATATATATGTCATCAAAAATATTTGCACATTATAAGCTTGCCACTACCTCAAGTTTGCCTCCTTTATTGCAGGAAACATCTCCATTGAATAAAGAAGGGATAAATGTCCTCCATCACTCCAATTAGGACAGATCATCTTTATAAGTTGATAACTTCTCATATGATGAAAAGAGCATAAATACCATTATTATTTATTTTTTAAAATTAACTTAAAAAATTTGCAAAATTTTAGATTTACATTAAAGTTGCAAAGATAATGCAGATAGTTCATATACCTTTAACCCCATTTCCTATGATCTCACATGGTACATTTGTGAAAATTAAGAAAGTAATATCATTGCTATTAATTACACTGCAGACTTTATTTGCATTTCACTAGTTTTTCCACTAATGTCCCTTTTCTGTGTTCAGGATCCAGTCCACGATTCCATGTTGCATTTAGTCTTCATGTCTCTAGTGTCCTCCGGTCTGTAATGGTTGCTAAGTTTTTCTTGTTTCTCATGACTTTGACAGCTTCGAAGAGTACTGGTCAGCTGCTTTGTAGAATGTTCCTCAATTTGATTCATAAGAGATATTGTCATGATTACCCTAGTGTTATGGGTTTTGGGAAAGAATACTACATATGTGAAGTGCTTTTTCTCATTACATATAATCAGGAGGTGAATGATATTATAGGGGATGAAAAATGTCTTTCTTTTACTCATCTTAGGTTCTAAGCTGGGTCTCTGTAACAAAAGACAGATAAAGATAAACAAGAGAAAAGCATACAAATTTATTTAATATAAATTTTACATGACATAAGAGCCTTCATAAGGAAATGAAGATTTGAAGAAATGGTTAAACCTGAGTGTTTTTATGCTAGATTTGATGAAGAGTGGAAAGTTGTTGAAAAATGTGAGAGGACAAAAGGAATGTGAGCTTAGTGCGGTAAACTGGGGGAGACTTGGTCAGGCCTATTCATTCAGATTCCTCTTGGCCTTCCTCTACCTCCAGAAGATGAGGATACTCCTTTTTCTCCAAGTGTAGAGAAGGTACCTATCACTTGAAGGTTTGTGACTTGCTTGGGGAAGATCAAAGAATCTTTCTTGCAGCTAACGTTTTTCAAATTCTTTCATCTTAAAACATCCAGTACGCATGCTAAGGTGTCATAATTTGAGGTAGGATATCCTCAATCCTGTCAATATCAACATGACCTACCACTAGTGATATTAACATTAATCACTTGGTTAAAGTTGTGTTTGATAGATTTCACTGAAAAGTTACTGTTTTTTATGGGTTGAATTGTATCTTCTAAAAAAGATATGTTGAAGTTTAGTCCCTATTAGTACCTGTAAATGAGACCTTATTTGGAAATGAGATCTTTGCAGATTTAATCAAGTTAAATTGAGGTCATTAGGATGGTCCTACTTCAATATGACAGATATCTCATAAGAAGAGGAAGACATCTTGTAAAACATAAGTGAACACACAGAGACACATAAGGAGAATTTTATGTGACAGGAGAGGCAGAGATTGGAATAATGCAGCTGCCAAGGATTGATAGAAGCTACCCCAGAAGCTAGGAAGAGGCAAGGACGATTCTCTCCTACGGAATTTCAGAGGGAACATGGTCCTGCCTTGATTTTAGACTTCTAGACTCCAGAACTGTGAGACACTAAATTTCTGTTGTTTTAAGCCATTCAATTTATGGTACTTTGTTATTGCAGTCCTAGGAAACTAATACACTATTCTTAATTTTCCATACTCTATTCTTTGTAAGCAAGTCACTGAATTCAGGTCATACTCAAAGGTATTTAATTTGTTCTTACGTATACACTTTGAAAACTTTGAACAGAGCCTGCCGCTGTCTCTTTATCTTAATCTTTGGCTAGTGGCATGGGCGATGGAAACACTAGAGGATGACTACTGACCATTGCACTGTGTTTAGCTAATCAAAGAATTCTCTTCAAGGGCAGGAATGAAAGTCCTTTCATTTGCATTCCTTCAAATAATACTATTCTACTCTAATGCAGAGAGTCATCGGTTTTTGTAACCTTTGCTTAGCAAAATATTGAATGAATGAATGCAGTAAAAATGTAGCTCTTAACTCAGCCCTTTATATGAAATTCTCCAAAAACATTTAAACATTAATTTCATTGAACTAGTGGGACAGTTTGGTTAAACCATTTGAATTTCTAACCATTTGTATAAGTTTAAACTATCGTTCCAATTCTTTACTCTTCCAGAAGGAAAGAAGGAATATCAGATCAAATCTATTTAAGTGTAAAAGCTCCCAAAGTAAGCTGTGGTTTCAATTGTGTTTCCCCAAATGTAAACTGTGGTTTCGATCATGTTTGTGGAAATTAATACATTTTATTTTTTCTTAACGTTTCTTTTTTTCATTTCTTGTTTTCTTTACAAGAATATTTGCTTTAAGTACACATTAAGTTTGGCTATAAGAAGAAAGAAGAAATGTGAATGTTTATTTCTGCTACCCTGTTTGCAGTAATAACACCTATTTTCTGAGATTCTTGAGCATTTCATTAAATTTACTTTAAAATGTAATTCTGTAAAACCAGTGCATTAGAACTTGTGAAATCATTATGGTTCAGAAGATGATCCCTCAGGAGTTGCACACCACAGGGGAGCTGGGAGGTTGCATTACCACTTACCAAATTATGCTTAATGCAAGCCCGTTCTTCTGACACGATGCAGCATTTATTGGAAACATTCCAAAGCTTTATGAATATGTATGCCCTAAATTGTCCATTTAGCTTAGCAACAAAGAAGTGTTTCCTGTTACGTTATACAATATTGGCTATCAATTACTTTTAAAAAGTGTGCTGCTAAAGGTTTTAAGTGTGCAGATAGAAACTACAATATCCCACATCTTTGTCGTACAGTAAAAAAATTAGCTCATGACATACACATGAATATCTATATATTGGGCTTCGTACATGAAAATGTATGTGATTAAAACAGTTTTTATTTTAGATATAATATATAATGACCTTACTGTTTTTATATGGATCTACCAGTTTAATTATTTTTTATGAGTACACCTTTTTGACCTTTACTTATCAACTTGAACACCAAATCATGCCAGTGAATTTGTTTAGAAATAGTTGTAGGAACTGGGAAAGTCCGGGAGAATAAGGCAGAGACTACACTGGTGATGCCCTAAGTCTAAGATAACAGAGCAACAGACATTTTGTTTTTGGTAATTCCTTCTTATTGTTTAATGTCACATTCTCAAGAGGCTTCCTGTTAAGTGAACAAGTGTAATATCAACTGTGTTTCCTAAGTATGTATCCATTTTGCGACTCGATAATTATTGGCAATTACTGATTACAAATACAATGATTGATTTAATAATCAATCACATAAGCCATAGTTGGGGACATGAGGAGAAGACATGTAAGAGTCGAACAGTCTAATGAAAATGGCGTGTCATGGGTCTGTGTGATAAGCTGCCCTCCATGTTTCTTTTCATATTTGCTTTGAATTAAATTAATTGCGCAGGGGAAAAAATTCTGCGTGCTTACTCAGTAAGATTCTTGTCACATGCTAGCCATCATATGAAGGTAGTTTGGCACCAAGTTGAAAATACTCCTTCACTTTTCTAATTTCTTTAAGGAAAAAACAATGTTACCTTTTCATGAAAGAAGAGAAATCATCTAGCAGAACTGAACCCCGTTTCCCATAAAGGACCCCTAAGCATATTGAGAATAGTAAAGATATATGAAACCCTTTATTTTAAGAAGTGTTTCTTTAGCAGTTTTAGCAGTTGGGCCTGTTTAAGATTGCCATCCAAGGAATAAATTCTCAAAATCTGCTGGGTATCAAGCCATATTCCTACCAAATCATATGTTATAAAATTCTGGCTATCGCATGTTTAGACAGATTATTTGGAAATATTATAAATAAATACGTAATAATAGAAGTCATGAAAAATGAGAAAAACAAAGCAAAAAATAATTGTCCTTCAAATTGTCCCAAATTAAATTTTAAATATTTTCAAATATTTGTAATTTTCTGAGGAAGAAATTGTGTTACTTACCTGAAAGGATAATTTCTAGAATGCTGCTTTCAAACATGCCAGGTATTTGCTTAGATTAGAATGGAATTTATTAGTACATGTACGAATATTTTCAAATATGATTTCTTATATTTTAAAGAGAGACCAAAATACTCAGCATTCTCTTTGGGCCATTATATTAGGAATTTGACTTGATAAATACTTGAAAACATCCACTTTAAATCTTGTCCTGGGCCCAGTCCTCTACCAACCACAGGCCCTTCAGCCAGTTGAGCTATAATTTTCAGAAAACATCAAATCCTTTTGACTTTATTTTCTAATATTTATCAGTTCCCTCATGTTCCAGTAACAAACCATCCTAAAACTCAGTAGGCTTAAAATAACAACAGTAGGACTGCTAATTTTCACTTTATGTTGTCTGGAGCTCAGCTGGGAAGACTCAAAGAATGGGATTTGGAGCCATCACAAGGCATCTTTACTCAAATGTCTGGCAGTTGATGTTATATCATGGTTGGGACCTTAGCTAGCATTTACATGTGGCCTTTCCATGTGTTTCTCTGTGTGGGGCTACTCTAGGCTTCCTCACAGGATGGCAGCTGGTTTCTAAGAAAAAGTATCCTAAGTGGACCAGGTGGAAGCTATATCACATTTTTATGAGGTCACGTAATGTCACTTCTCTGTAATTCCAAGGGGAGGAAATATTGAGCCCACCTCTTGATGGGAGGAGTTTATAAGTCACATTGGGACTTTGAGTTGTGGGATGGGAGTTGTGGCAGCCATTTTTGGATAATACAATCTGTGACATTTTCCCTCCTCTCCTGACCTACAATCACTATTTTAGGTTTGTGTCTCATCATATTTTACTTGGACATTAAGGCCAGTAGCCTCCTATCTGGTCTCCCTGCCTGAATTCTAAATCTCTTTAGATCCATCCTCCACATCGTTGGAAGGGTGATTTATTTAAAATGGAAATCTGGCCATAATTCCATTGTTCCCAAACCCTCAAGACTCCCCATAGAAGGACGGCCCTCACCCTGTTGCACAAGTTCTTCATGATCTATTTGTCAAAGTGTCCAACCTATTCACATGGCACTGTCCAACAGAAATCAGCTTCTTGCAGTTTTCTCTTACGCCTCCTTCATCACACATGCTTCCCATGTCTTTTGTTGTGTCTCTTCTCCCTTGATTGCGTCCTCTCCATCTACATCTTCCTCTTGTTAATGCATTCCATTTCTTTATAAATAGGATCAGGCATTACTTCCTCCACCTCGTTTGTAAACTGATTTCAAATTCTCTTCTAAACTGCAATACTCATTTCTACCCACCATGCCTCATTTTACCCATCTATTAAAAGGAAATATAGTCCTCAACTCATATGGCTGTTATAAAAATTAAATGATTTTAAGGCATGTAAGTTTCTTATAACAATATCTAGCACATGGGTACTGCTCAGATATTAGGTATTAGTATTGTGATTATTAGCCATGTGCATTTTATATTTCTTGCAACTGGAATAACTGGAAAACGTCTTGCCTCGTTGTCTTTGCTTATGTTCTTTTCTGCATGGGATTCTCTACCACAATCTCTGTCTAAACCCATTCTCCCTATTCCCCAAATTCTATTTTAAATTCCACAAATTCTCAAGGAAGGCATCTGCAATGGACGGAATGTTTGTGCTCCCCCAAATTCATATGTTGAAACTAGCATCCAATGTGATGCTAATTAAAGGTGGAGGCTTTTGGAATTGCTTAGGTAATGAAGGAAAAGCCTTCATTAATGGGTTTAGTACCCTTATCAAAGAGACCCTAGAGAGCTAGCTTGACCCTCCTACCATGTGAGGCTCAGGAAAAAGATGACTATCTAGGAAACAGGAAATGGGTTCTCACCAGACACCAAATTTGCTGTGCTATCATCTTGGACTTCCCAGCCTCCAGAACTGGGTGAAGTAAATGTTATTTTATAAGCCACTTAGTCTTTGGTAATTTGTTGTAGCAGCTCAAACAGATTAAGACAGCATCTTTCTTCTCCAAACTTTAAAACCCTCATAACTTCATTTGTATACCCTGTTGAAATCTACATATTCTATTTTTTATATTAATTTGTTGGAATATGTCTTATTTATGGAATCCATGAGGGTAAGGATTATTTATATCATATATCTTTATGCCTTTAATTCCTAACATTCTGCCTTGCTTCAAGTAAGCTGATATTCATTCACTGCCTTAAATTAGACTTAAGACAAATGAATTACTTTATCAGAAATTTTGGTATTATTAAACCAAGACAAACATATGTTAAATTTGAAGTTTAGATTTTTAGCCAAGAGGAACAATAAAGGATTAATTGGAGGACATGGTAGTTTGGCTGGGACTTGTAGGAAAAGTTTGATTGGATTTGGTAAGCATTTGTTATTCCATAGAAAAGGAGAAAACAGAAAATTTGTCCAGTGATTATAACAATGTGAACATACCTGTTTGGGGGTTAAGGCACAGGGTCATGCGGGTATGGGGAGTAAAGCTTGGTTCAAATGTACTGTGCGTATAAAGGGAGGAACAGGAAAGATGAAGCCTTGTGCCAAAGTGTTGAAATATTCCACTTTGTTCTGTAGGTGATGTAAAGCCATTAGAAAGTCTAGATGTGATCAAACTGAGTTAAGAGAAATTGCATAGGGAAAGAACTACTGAGGTGAACTGATTAGCAAAGGCATCTGATCTCAAATACTTTCTCCGTAAATGTTTAAAGAAAATCTAATTTGGATGTGGATATATTTGCTTTGCCACTGGCAATTCTATTTTATAAGCTTGAGGTTGCTTTTTAGGCGAAGATTTTCAGTCACTCCCAACCCAGGCAGGAATCAGTGTAGTGAATGACCCTGGGGTGACAGCTCCACAAACCAATTACAATACTCGGGAGGTTTTTGCACAAGGTCTGTGTCACTCTAATTTCAATTAACATACTTCTTAATTAGAAAGAAATACATAGGTACAGAGGATGATACTTTTAATATGTTGATCCTTGTTTAGTTTTCAGCCTGTTTCATACATAAGATTGCATAGATGGAAATTTGGAGAGCCAAAATCATGGAGAATTTTATTAGGACAATAAAAAAAAGTTAGGTCAGATGAATTGTATGCAATTTAAAATTTATTTCAGGCTCCACATTTGCCTTGGAGAAATTGTGTAGTTGTGCTCTAAAAGCTATTTCTGTGGACTCTAAATGTCAACCTGTTATGGACAGTGCTCTAATTAAACCAATATCATACATAGAAATTAGGTCTTTAATTCAGTTTCCAATACAGAAGTTTTCAGTATAGCTGCTCACCTCAAAAACAGCAAAAAAAAGAAAACAAGAGTTGCTTCGCTGGGCCAAATGAACTTCAAGATCCTGTGTCATTGGGTATGTATGTTAATTTACCCAGGTGGGAGTACTTTCAATATATAAACAGAATATTACTTTAACCATAGGGAAAAACCCTGACTTACCTCTACTATCCCAGCCTCCTGACCTTTCCAGAAAGCTAGATAACCTGACCTTAACTAGAAAGCTCATGTGATAAAAGGTCAAAGGCAAATTATTGTTTCCTGAACTTAGAACAAGAAGGGAAGTGCCTTGTAATAAAAATGATAAGATAAAAGCAACTCAAAAGAGCTATTCAACTATAGCAAAATCATTGCTTTGTAATAATATATTCAGTAGAGATGGTAACAGAGAAATTTCTACCTGAAGTATTTACAGGTATTAAACATAGCTATCTGGACTCAGGAGTCCCTAATCTAGGGCTTTATCTCATCTCTCTTTAATTAAAGAAGAGAAACACTTTTATTTTAATTTCAATAGAACCTGTGAAATGCTTTCATTACTTCACACACATTGTTATAAGACTAATATGGTTAATGGAAACTGGGTTTTCCCTTTTTTAGGTCAATAAAAATAGCTTCCCTTTGTTGAATGTTTACCATATAAATGCTTCTCATAAATTATTTATTTCCCATGAAGTTATGTGGTTGATATAGTTACACTTATTTTACAGGTGAGGAAGTTGTGGCTAAACATGTTCAAAAATGTTCCCAAAGTTACAAGCAATTAAATGAGAGTCAGTATTTAGATATGAGTTAATGTGAATTCAAAATCTGAACTACTTCCCACAAGATTTTAGTGACTGTTATACAGTATCTTAGAATCTTCTGTAGGAATGATATTTTCACCTGTTCCTTAAATCAGCCTTGGCATTGGACTCCAGCTTCATCTCAGCAGTATTCCATTAATTGGGACCTCTTAATGCCGAAAATGTAAGATGCACAGGCATAATATCACCTTGATGCAAATTGAGTTAGGAAAGGTTCAATCTGTAACTTTCAGATCCCTAATTCGATGAATATAACTGTTGGTTAGAAATGAAATGAAACTATAAATGGAAACAATTCTCGACTTGCTTTTTAGTATGGGTAACTTAGTTATGTCCCTTTCCTGATACTACTCTTTTTCTTGTTCACAAAATAGTGTACTTGGGAGAGTAACAGCCTTCATATTTAGAATAATCTTTACGTTGCATGGTTCAACTATTTCGAACTCAAATGAAGCTTAGTAACATAGTCTAAATAAATACTTTACTTTAAACTGCATACTGTAGTCTCAATCTGTGTCCCTGCCAAATTCGTATGTTGAAATACTAACCCCCCAAAATGATGTATTAGGTGGCAGGTCCTTTGGGAGATGCTTAGGTCATGAGAGTTGAGGCTTTGTGAATGGCGAATGGTATTAGTGCCGTGATAAAAGAGGTCCCAGAGATCCCTTACCCCTTCCTCCATGTGAGGATACAGAGATCTGTGATCCAGAAGAGGGTGCTCACCTGACCATTGCTGACATCTTGATTTCAGACTTCCAGCCTCCAGAACTGTGAGAATAAACTTCTGTTGTTTATAAGTCATCCAGTCTGTGATATTTTGTAATAGCAGCCTGAATGGACTAAGACACTGAGATCTCAATGTTTTCAAGTAGGAAGTCTTGCTTTTTACTCCTATCTCCTTATCTGAATGCATTCCTTAGGTCTAGTAACTTTTTAGCTCTGAGTCATACCTCTTTAGTTCACCATCTACCTTGAGTATCAACTAGTGCCAAGGGCTACTTCTTAGGTTTGTCTTGTCAATTTCTAATTTAGGAAAATGGTATGCAGCAACTTCGTTGTACTATTTATATACATTCAATACTTCTATACCTTTAAACCCTCAGGGACATTCAAGAAAATTTCACACTTTTGTGTCACTTTCCACTCAGATTCAAGGCCATCAGAATTACAATTAATTGGCATTTTAGCCCTTTTGTAAGAGAATGTCACTTCTTGGAAATGCTACTGGGTGATAAAGTAAAGCAAGAGGAATCCACTGCTCTGTGTACAGTTAATTAGGAATTCCAGATAATTACTCATTATGTCCCTTTACATTTCTGGAAATTTATAGAGAAAATTGTTTCTTCCACGTTTGTGTTTAAAAAAAAAAAAAAGCCCCAAGCCCCTTCAGCACCGGAAGGGTTTTTTTTTTTTTTTTTTTAACCTATACAATCAGATCTTTAAGTGACCTTTGTCAAAAATATTTTTCTTTCTCAGTGTTTTCCTCTACCTTTCAGTTGTTAAAAAAAAAAAAACAACCTAAGTCTGAAAAAAGGCAATTTTATAGTTAGGTGCACTAAAATCATAGCATGGAAGAAAATAAAGTATTTGTTTTATTTTTTATGTTTAACAAATGCTTATATTTTAAATACTTTAATATATTAGTTCATTTAATCCTTATAATAAGCCTATGAGACAGAATACTATTACTCCATTTTACAGATGCGGCTACATCTATAAATGATGTATGATATTATTAGATATTAGATAATTAGATATTAGATAATAACATTAGATGGGCAATGACAAAATGAGTTTTGTTTACAGATTTATAAAAATTGTAAAGTGTTGATTACTAGCTTCTTTAGATAGTTGTTATTTCTGTGGCATTTTTCGTGGGCCTAGTCTCAATGGTGAGTCAAATTCATATGATGAGCAACTTCTTAAGAATTCTAGTGGACAAGCTTCTGAAGTTAATTCTAAATATGAATTTAGTGTTAAATTCTGTACCACAGTGAGTTACAGTATAGTGAAGCTACAGCATGGATTCTATATGTATGTAGAAATATATATACGTATATAGTTAGAACAGCAAATTAAAGGAGATTTTATTTGCTTTTGAGCCATTCTCCAATTCAGTTCTTCACACTTATATAATAGGTGGTAGCATAACCTACTGGAAAGGATAGGCAAAAGCAGTTGAGTTCTATTTCTTCCTTAATGGACTATCTATACGATTTTCGGTAAATCCTTTTCTGATTTTCGTTTTCAGTGAAACAAGCATAATGCCACTTTTATTTTCCTCCCTATCTCCTAGGAATAGTCTATCATAAAAACTCAAAAGAGCTATTGCTCATAAGGAGGTGAGGCACAGTCGTGTGCCCACTTTTATTTTTTTTCTCTTTTGACCTTATGTTAGACTATAGGTAATATTATTCATTATTCTTGCCTAAATGGCATTTTATGATTTTGATGGACAAGGAGCCCTTTTGAAGTTAGTCAGACATCTTATTACAAAACTTCTGATAAAAACAACGTTTTAACACTTTTCTGACTGTAGAAGCCTACTCCTTGAAATTGTATTCACTTTGAAGTAATGGGTAGAGAGGTTAACTTCTTTATTTTTTACACAAATATTTATTAAGTGTCTACCCCAAATGACTGTATAGGAAATAATATGAGTCAACATTGAAGTAGAATTTACGAACCCTCTTTTAGTTCCTGCTTTGCCAATTATTGATCCCTGTCCTCAGATATATTATTTAAATGAGCCGATACTCAGTTCCCTCATCTACTAATGAAGCCAGTAATATCTCTTATGCCTTTGGAAACCGTGAATACTATTTTTCTTACTGATTTTTAGAGATAAATGTTGGCGATATTTAGCATGAAACTAGTTCAAGGGGTGATGGTAACTTGTTCTAGTTTTGCATGAGCATTAATATCATCAGTCCTTTTAATTTATATGTTGTAAATTAACTATGTATCTTTTTTTTTTTTATATATATACCAGACTGTTAATGAGAGCTTATTTGTATTATAGCAAAACTACCCAGATATTTTCTCTGGTCTTCCAAAAATTTTAGTTAAGTTTAGATTCCTTTGCAGACTTTCTTTAGTCTCCTGCAATCATTATATGGAGAATTCTCTTATTCTTTATTGTGAGCCCAGGTCAAGAAAACATCATGCTCCTACTCAATTCCTCTTTTTCTTCTGTGCATGTCTAAATCGAATTAACCATCTTTTCTCTAGAAGTGCTTCCTTATTCTGAATTTCCTCTTTCATACACATTATAGGATGTGTATGGGAAGCCTAGAGTCATCATGAAATCCTTTCCATAACCTTGTTCTCTCTTCTTCTCAGTTTTGCCCATTATAACTTATAAATTATCAAGAACTATTGATTTCTTCTTTCTCCTATTATGTACATATGCTCTTTTTAAAAATGTTCTTACATATGCTGTTTTACGTATGTATTTCTTTTCAAAACATTGAATAAATATGAGGATCAGTGTGCCAGTGGATGAGATGCTATGGAGCAGGAGAATTAAGGCCACTGAAATGACCATTAATAATATAGGCTAAAATTAGTGCTAATCATGACAACAACAAAAACTTCAAATATTTTCTCTTTAAAACAGATTTGATGAACACCTTTGAAATGAGTAGCATGCTGTGTAAGCATTTACTGATTGACATGGAAATAAAAGCAAATCATGAATGCTAGTGCAAGGATTCACTAGTAAACCAAAATCAAGCAATATGTAATATGGCATTCTATCAATAACAAACAATAACTACAATAAAATATGTTTGTTACAATAAAAGGATAATTTTTGGTTGTCATGTGTTCATGTTGTATATTTGTGTCTAAGAGGTACTGTTGTAAGATATACTGTTATATAGATATAAGAAAAATAGCTAACATATATTAAATATTCTTCTAAATTATTTCCCAGATAGACTCTTATTTAACTTAATGACAGTTCCATGCAAGAGGTACTATTATTATGTTCATTTCACAGATGGCCATGTCTGAAGCAGAGAGCAGTTACTTGCCTAGAGTTACAGAAATGTAGTAAGTTGCAGAGCTAAGATTCTACCCCAGGTTCAAATTCAGAGTCTAAACTCTTACTCTCAACACATAACTCCAATTCTACCTCATGAGAATTTTATCATGAGCCTTTATAAGCAGTCATCCTATTTATAAGCATCATACTATTAACCCCATTAGGGAGAATCACAGCAATGGGGCCTAAAGTATAACTCTGTTATCAAGAATGTAATATACACCTAACTTTATCTGTTTATTGATACTTTCAAAATTAAATTCAAACTATGTGTGGGTGGGTTGATTAGAGGTTGTGTGGGAGATGGAGGATGGGAAGAAGGGAGGGCGACCCAAAGCTGTGTATGTGGAGGGAGTTGAGGAGTTGAGGAAGGGTAGAATTGGGTTCATCGCAAAGTCTCCCTTGAGGTTGTTTGTCTCTCAGTGAGCCGAAAGTGATCTGTGTTTGACTCTTGGGAGAAAATTTAAAGAATTGTTCCCTCCCTCACTGGAAAATCTATGACATATTGTGTCTGTTGTATAAGTATATACATAGGACAGTGGTTTTCAACTGGAGCCAGTTCTCACCCGCCCCCTCGGTGGCATCTGGCAATGTCTGGACATTTTTAATTGTTATGACTAGGGGAGGGAGTTGCTACTGGCATTTAAGGGGTAGAGGCCAGGGATGTTGCTAAGCATCTGACAGTGCAGAAGACAGGCTCTCTCACTAACAAAAAGTCATCTGGTCCAAAATGTCAGTAGTGCCACTGTCGACAAACCCCGATATAGGGGAGTAGGTCCTCCTTGCTGTATCATCACAGACGTCAGCAAGTGATGTTTAGACACAGTTTAAATTTTTAACTATTAATAGGAAGCACCATAAGCCATAAGGTCCTAGCAGCAATAGTTGTGGTAAAGCTTCCTGGTGCATCTTCATCTTCAAGCAGAAGAGTCTGGAAGAAATCTGGAGCATTATTAATACGACGGTATTTGTGAGAAATTCTCTGAACACCTTCAGGTATAGTAAGGAAATAAGTTGGAAGGGAAACTAGAAATTCTTCCCTTTCCCTCCCCTCACTTCACCTAAATTTCTTCTTTCTTCCTTTTTTTATTTCCTTCCTTCCTTCCTTCCTTCCTTCCTTCCTTCCTTCCTTCCTTCCTTCTCTCCCTCCTTTGTCCTTTCAACCAAAATAATTGTGCATTATTATTTGTTAGGCAATTTGTAAAGATACAAAGATGAAAAAGACAAAATGTTGAAATCGAATAAAAATGTTTTAGAAGGTCTATGATATTATATGGTGTCTATTCATCTGTTTAGAACATTATAATGATGAAACCAAAGGCATCAATTACATACACATGTGGGTCAGCCAGATTTGTTCAAGCGAAGTCAGCCACACTTTTGCCTTATGTCCCCAAATTCAATATGTGTGAGCTCGCAGAAATTTGTGCAATTTAATCACAAGGGGAACCAAATAAGATGGTGTGGATATTTTTTTACAAACCTATCATCTTTAATTGAATAAAAATGCAGGCTAAAGCCCATGTTATACTGACTAATCACTCAGGTTATATTTAGACTTAGAGACAGGACTTTTCATTAGGAAACAAACAAATAGGAAGTACGTGTTGACAATTATTTCTTCCCTTTTGAAATAAAGCTGGCATATTGGGGAAGACACTGACTTCAGTAGGTGTATTATTCACAAAGTTTTCCTGATCAGTGAAAAGTGGCCTTATATGTATATTTCTTTTTAGAAAAAATTATCTATAAATTATGCTTATACATAAGTTTTTAGTCATTATATTCCTAGAATATTCTGCTAAAACCAAAGGAACAGACCAATCTCTAGAAGAAGCAGGAAGAAAAAGAAGAAAGGCACATAGTTCAGCAAGGCAAATCCAAAGCAAACACTGAAACAAATGAGGTTACAGACAACCGCATGAATGTTAATGAACTTAAAGCTGTATAGTGGAAATCTGCTAAATGCATAGTTGTGGGAATTGAGAGGACATTTTCCTAACAGTTGCTCCTGTTGCTTATAATTTAAAAAAAAAATCATACGTCAGAATGGCCAGATTTACTCCCAACATCATTTTACGCAGATGTACTGCAATTCCTGGCTGAGTTTCGGTGGAAGAGTTGAGTCTAACTTAGCACAGTTATTTTGCACAATACCATCATGATCAGTAAATGAATACGCAAAGCATGTGTGAAAGGCTGAGAAGTGATTGCAATTTTGCAACAAAGAACTAATGATTCTTTGGAGATTCACAAATTTGTGAGAAGGGGGAAAAAGCTATACAAACTCACTTATATACAACAAATTCGCTTAAGAGTTAGTTAACTTTACATTTGCCTTCAACTTCAGCATGCATTTTCTATACATTTTTATTTATAACGATGAAATAAAAAACCTTATAGTTTTAATTTTTTATTAAAGTATAATTAACATACAATATTATATTAGTTTCAGGTGTACACGTAGTGATTCGACATTTATATACCTTATGATGTGTTCACCATGAAAGTTTGATAATTTTTAACCAAAGGAATGGCTCACTTCAGAAGTCTTGTTTATCTGAATTGTTTATCTGGTAAGGATGCTGAGAAGGAAGACATACTGGCACTCTTAAGATATAACTGATATGACAAATCATAGAGATAGACTTGTGTCAGACATTCAATCTCTAAACAAGGCTTGTACTCACATCTTAATTCTTTCACCTGCAGAAGAGATTTTCATGGGAAAACGCCTATGCCAACAATTTACTCACATTAACGCTTTTTACAGAGAGGAAGAATGATATTTGTTTATGTACTTATTCACTTATTCCTTCCATAAAGATTTTTGGAAAGCCTATCATGAATATGGAGTCTTTTTTATTTGAGATTCATAGTCAAATTGAGAAGGCAAACATGAAAATAATGCACAATCATACAATTTGCTAAGAACTAAAAGAACTATGTGCAGAGAATGAAGTTCCTAGGAGAGAATAAACTCTACCTACAGGAATGGCAGAATTTAGGGAAGTAGTTACAAAAAAGGAAGGATAGGAAGATGAATAAAAAATTAGCAAAATTTCCCTAGACAGAATATATCATTATATATATCATTGAATGCTTTCCTGCTATTTTTATAGGATCACTTAATTCATGCACATGTCAGACACTAGCTTACTTAAAAAAGATGAGCTAGCAACACCCATGAGTATTCTTGCCAATTACCCTAGAATCCATTACCACTTCTGGACCTCGTCATTGCCAGGATACAATATCTTCACCACCTTACTGTGACTTTGGTATTGGACTTGATGTTGTTTATGTGGACTCTGTCCTGGCTTACTGTTATCTCTGAAGTCCTTCCTTGATTGCCTAAACACTTTACCCCTGCCAGTAATTAATTTGGTTGTCATAAAGGTCAGGCCACCTTTGGTCCTCCTGACAACAGAGAAATTCACCAGTTAGAGCAAAAGCTATATGCAAAGACACTGAGAAGTGATGAACCGTTGGTGTTTCCAGGAATGCAGTTCCTGTGGTCTGGAGCATAGAACCAGTGTAGGTCAGATGAAACCGAAGACATAAAATAAGTTCTTCTCTGCCATCTAGAGATTTAACTTTTGTTTTAAATGTGGATGATGGGGATCCACTAAGCGACTTTAGTTAAAGGAGAAAATGGATTAGATTAGGATGTTAGAAAGATGACACAATGGACAAAGGGTCTAAAAGAGGGGAGGAGTTACTGATATAAAACAGCAAAGGCAGAATAGAGAGGAGTGTATGGGTTTTAAGAGTTATTTAAGAAGCGATATCTCGTGACTTGATTTCTGTCCCAGTCATTGAGCCCCTTTTCTATACTCATGATAGCAAAGAGTAGAGGATGATAGCTGGATTTTTAGTTCGCAGTGAAGAGTGACCTGCCTTGATTTTACATCTATGAACCCCGCCCCCGCCAGTTTCCACATTATCACATAATTTAAAAGCTATGTCTACTCATCTAGCTTCCCCAATAAGCTGTGAGCAACTTCATCGCAAAAACTATTTTTTGCTTGTCCAACCTTGTATATTTATTTATCTATTTATTTATTTATTTTTATTTAAGTATAGTTAACATATAAATGTAGTGTATTAAAAGAGTGCTTAACGTAATATTTTTAAAAAATTAAATTTATTTAGATAACATTGGTTAATAACGTGATATAAATTTTACATATACAGCTTTATAATATGACACCTGTATACTCTATTTTGTGCTCAGCACCCAAAATCTAGCCTCCTTCCATTACCATTTATTAAGGTTAGCTGCATAGATGAAGAGAGAACAGCTCTTAGCATGACAGTGAGTAGGGGGATTGTAGAATCTGGTAGAGAGAGTTGGGAGTTACTGGAATAGTCATTAATTATACTTGGGATTACCTAGAGGGAAGTGCATATAAAGGAATTATGAAAACAATAGCGTATGATTATTGATATTGTGGTATGCACCATGCAGAGTGCTTTACATGCACCAACACATTTATTTATCTGACAACTTAATATGTAGTTGTTCTTTCTGATGACTTTTTATAGATAAGGAAACAAAGAGGTCCATGGAAGGAATCTTGAGACAAAGCAGCAGATTTTCTGAGGTGGTTATAAGAAGAAGAATCAGTGAATGTGATGGAAATGAAATGGGCAGAGTAGAAAGAGAATCTCTGGAAAGAAGAAAAGGACCAAGGTAAGAACCGTAAGGAACAATGTTTGTGGGGGGTGAGCATGGAGAGGGGTCTAGCAGGGGACTCAGAAAGGGTCAGAAATTAGAAGGAGAACTGGAAGAAAACGGAAAAGAGAGTTTTGAATAGAAAAGGATGGCTTGTTAGGCAGTCTCTCAGACTGTGAGAGGTCAAGTTATTTGAGGATGAAAGGAGCCTTGAATTTGGCCTTTAGAAGCTTGTTCTGCACACTGTTAGCAGGGTGATTGCTTAGAAAACTGAGGACAAAGGATGAGGCGGAAATTGAATGGAAGGGAGAGAGTGGGACTACTGAGTAGCTGTCTGAAGGGAGGTGACACAGGAAGTTAGTGGTGAGGAGATGCATAGGTCCCTAACGGGAGGAAAAAGATTAGAGAAGTTTCCTTTTTTTCTCCCTTTAAAATATAGAAGAGATTTATCATTTCGTTTATACATGAAGGCTGAGGGGAAGGAACCACTGAAGATGGTGAAAATACAGAAGGGCATCATTGACAGAATAATATCTTAGAAGATGTTGGAGGACATGGGTCAAAATATAAAAAAGGGCAGAAGAAAGGACACCTCCTTCTCTGACTCTCGTTTCCAAGGTTCAGATCAGGTCTGAAAAACTGAGTCGTATGAGGGAGAGGAAATGTGAAGAGAGATCTGGGAGATTGGGGAAGTTCGACGCAGAAAAGCTTTTCATTCTTTTCCTAATGTAGAACTGGGGCAGGCTATCAAGTTTTATATATTTTTTTCATAAAGAAAAATAAATAAATGTAGTACATCTGCATAATATGACTCTGTACTGAAATGAGCCCCACTACAGTGCCTTTTCAAAATTAACAGATAGAGGCATAAAGTGTTACGGAAAGTAGTTTCATTTAATTTACTGTATTTCATTTGTTTAACATGGCATTTGCAATTGATGTTCCTTTTGGTATAACTGTCTTCAAATAACCATGCTTTCTTCCTCAGAAATTCAACCTCTTTGAAAAGGATTAACCGATTATATTAGACTTTTATTTTTAGAAATGTATACTTGTGAACATAAAACATGCAAATCTCTATATTTCTTAGTTACATTTATCCAATCATATGTTATAAGTCAAACTAAACAACAAAAAATAAGGCAAAAAGAATAGATGATAAAGTAGCTACTGCATAAAATTCAATAGAAAGTGAAAGATTTTAGATTCTTGTATGGTGTAATGGATTCATTTTAACTTTTTCTTTTTCTCTGGAACAGAAGGCTTTGCTTATAATAAGACCACTTAATAGCATGTCTCAGTGACATTTAGGAAGAAATTCAATTCCTAAACATGATTGCAACACAGAAGATGAGGAGAAAAATCAACATTTTTTTCCCTAAAAATGTTCATTTTTCTAGTATCTTATTCAACTCTAAAAGTAAGATATTTTCATATATAGCATGCCACTGGGGGTTGCTTACATGTATTCCAATTAAAATTTAGTTATTCATTATTACACAATCATTTTCTGGCTAGAATGCCAAACCAAGGTATATTTAAATGAAATAAAAAGCAGTTTCTTTATTATCTAAATCCACTAAACATGCATTTTGACAAGGACCCGAATATTTCCACCTGGCAATAATTTATTATGAGAAAACAAGGAATATTTAAATATGATCTTATCTGCTGCCAATTTGGTAAAAAGAAGTATCCTATGTTCTGTTTTCTACTTGGATATTTGTAAGACAATGGGAGTAGATCTCCCTCAAAAGTATCTCAAGATCTTAAGACCAAGATCAGGTTTTTAAGAGAAGGAGGGTGACTGTAATGTGTATTTGTTCAACATTATGTTCTAGGCAACAGTGTTTCACCAATTAAACTATCTTACTCTGGGATAGGCACTGCCTCCATTATTTAAATATAAATGCCTTTCAGGGGTAACATATTAAGTGACTATTTACTTTTAGAAATCAATTTATAAGAAATAAATCCTCACTGATAGATAGGGCCAGGAACAAGATAGCAAGAAAGTAGTATGATTAGTTAGGGGTAAAAAAGGGTTGCCTAAAAAGTGAGTAAAACCCCAAGAAAGAGAAACTAGGGAATTATCAGAAAAACCTTTACTTGCTTCTTCGTTTTGAACATGGCCAGTAGCACCCTTGTCTTGAGGAATCCTTTTGACACTGGGCTTTTTCATGTGAAGTGCTATAAATAGACTTTTTAAGAGGCACATCAAAGGGTTTTCATTTCTGTTAAAGTCTGTTTTTCAGCTAAGTTCATTCAAACAGAATTTTTGGCCTGCTCATGTAAATAACATGTCTGGATTGCCTGAAAATATGACAATTTATGTCTCTTCCCTCAGATTTGTGGAAAGTTCATAAAGGCCAAATTCTTCCCTTGCAATGTGGAAGAGCACAATTTAGTCTTATGAATATGATTCTCAAACATAACAAATACAGTATGGATTTTCGGAAATTATTTAGTTGCTCCCTCAATCTCTGAGCTAAAGAAATTGCGTTGGTAATCATGACATTTTCACTACAATATTTCTTAGATATAGTACTCTCAAAATAATATAAGAAAGGCCTTTTTAAAAATAACATTCTATGAATCAATCATCTAAACTTTTGTAATATTCAAAGGTCTTTGCTTAAATTTACAGGGAGAAAATACTGATAGTAGAAAGCCACTTGTAGGTTGCATATCATAAACATAGAACTTATTTGCATATACGACATTATTGCTTCCTATGGTAGGCAATTAGGAACTAAGTTTCAAATGCTTACAAAGTTTGGCCATTAATAATTTTTCTTCTAGTTACTACGAAAATTAATATTAGATATCAACAATTAACTTTAAATTTCCCCATGCCGTGCAGGAGTTGATTAAATTATCCAACAGTCCTGTATGGGAGTTATCAGTATCACTTTCTTATAGATGAGGATTTCGTAGGTCAGAGATGGCAAGCAGTTGGCTCAAGACCTGACAGCAAGTGTACGACAGAATTAAGATCCAGTTCAGCATTTCTGATTCCAAATACAGTGCTCCTGCCAGCAAAAGCAAACAAAGCAGCCTATCTATGGTCTGCAGTTTACAGGAGAACTGGAAAACACAACAGGATGATTCTCGGAGCAGAAAAATGAAACAGCTTTAGACTCCCAAGAAACAGAAAATTTCGAGTCTAGTTAATGCATAGGGACTTCCATGAATGACTGCTCAAGTTACAGTTCTTTCTATTGACATTATTGTCAATAAAGAAACTCAGTGTGATGAATGTAAGCCACACTCCCTCAGACAGAAGCATGCTGTAAGTCTTCTGAAATCCCTATATCAAATGTATTGTGCTGTGCAAACATACCGAATCTCACTCTGAAATACTTGACTCTGAGACACATGCTGGAAATGTATGCACACACAACTTGTAAAGTTATCGTCTAGCAAGAAAAACATTGTCCTGTGCTTACCAGATTGTCATATAAAGGATCAAAGATATAGCATTTTTTATGTAAGGATTCGTCTTCCTCCACTCTTTTTTTTTTTTTTTGGTATTACTAAGGTTTTAGGAAAATAGATTGTGTGGTGTCTGGAAACATCAAGAAAAAAACATGTTTTTATAATTCCTTCCACTAATTTTTCTTACTAACTGTGACTGAGAACAATTTTCGTGGAAACTGGAGGTAGTTTAAAATGTAGGATTTAATTGAATAAGATGGGCTCCTCTGTCAGAAAGAATTAAGACACCCACATTGCCATGACTATGTGATAGTGTTTGAGGACACAGATTCTGGATTCAGATCACCAAGGTAAATGCTGACCATGTCACTTATTAGCTGTGTGTCCTTAGGCAAGACATTTATCCACTTTGTGTCCAAGTTTCTCACCCTTTTAATGGGATCTTAATAGGACTGTTCTTGTTGTATTATCATGAAGATTAAAGTGGTTCATATCTATAAAGTATTTAAAACATTGGTTGGCATATATGTAAAAAGTGTTTATAAAATAAAAAAACAAATTAATTACATTCTCAAATATTGACTGTTTCTACTTACTGCAAATTACAGAGTCATAGAAATTTAGAGTAAGGAGGAACCATATTGTATTTAAAGAAAAGGGGCATTATGTAGTCTACTCTCCTTTCTAGTGACACAATTCCTTCTTCAACTACCTGTTACTAAAAAGCTTCTGGTGCCTCAGTTTCATTGGTGGAAAGGTTTCAGCTTTAAAGAGAAATATAGTAATATGCTGGAACTGTTTATAAAAAATTAACTTGTGAAAATAAAGTATCCCATTTATAGTTTGCTTGTGTTTACAGTAATAGAAAAAAAAAACAAAAAAAAATTCTAAGTATAACTTAATCAAGCAGGCAGTATGGCATGTTTTGAATAGCCACGTATCTGGGTTACCTCTTGATGGGGTCAGTGTGTAAGTAAATGGCTCTAATGGCTGGACAGGAAGTTTCTCTGGAATGTTTTTTTATCACTGGGCAGAAGGATAAAGCTATAGAAATGTCTTTACTCCTATTTTGGGCCACCTTTTTGTGAGGCTACTTTTAGGAGAACATTAAAGAAGGACGTTATGGACTGTCAGTGAAGGAATTTAAACTCTAATATTACATGACTAGATCACTTTTTTTTTCTGGATATCTTGCTTTCTTTTTTTTTTGATTCCATATGGTAGCTTGAACATAGAAAAAGATATATGCTATACAGATGCTACCATTAAAATAAGTGGGTGTGTTATTTTTTTGTCTTTTTTAAAAAAAATCCTGACCTTTTGATATAATAATCACTGTTTAAAGAAAACAAGCTCTCAATCGAATTTTACTTTTCTAATGCGATGCAGATTTTTGTTGTAATATTTGTTGTAATAACTCATATTATAAATATGGTTAGTATCTATGGGGCAATTGTTTTAAACAATTTATCACAAAGTTTCTAATTATGTTTTAGATTACAGTGAAATCAAGGTCACATTGGTATTAAATCATAAAATTAGCAAGACATTTCCTTCTGACATTCTATTTGACATATTCTTTTAATATTTAAACTGCTTAGGAGTTGATTTGTTTTATTCTATTATTGCTTTTTTACTTTTGTGTTTGATCACTATATTAATAGATACATTTGCATAAATCAAATTCAGAAAAATAAAGTTGCCTTATATTTACAAATAAGAACAAAATTTTATAAGTGTATGTTATGTGAATACATTTTATGATTATTTATAATCAGTCAATTGAAGAAACACATGGACTCTGTATTATCTGTGGAGTTGATTTTATTGTAAAGGAAATAGGATATGATCTATACATCATTACCAATTGCTGTTTCTGAGGGAGCCCTTTGAAGAGTGATGATAAATAGAAGGAGAAAGGATAAGAGCCACAGGGGTAGTCAAAAAATTGGGCAAAAATAAGTAAGATATATGTAAAATAGTGAAAAGAGGATCCATTAATGAGTTGTTTATATGGTACCCAAACTACTGCCAAATGCAGTGAAAAATTCAGTCATAACAAGTACCTGGAATCACCTGAGAAAAAAATTTAATCCATTTAAGTATTTTCGTAATTAAAATTAATTTAGACCTGTAAATCAAATAACTCACATTTGATTTTTATAGATGCACATAAATGTGTGTGTACATACAAAATATATGAATGCATTCGCATGCATAAATTACATATTTATATTGGTTATTCATTTTACACAGTCATGATCTAGGTTAAGCAAAAATGTAATGTACATATTTCTTAAAATACAGCTCAACTCATGGGTTTTCATTTCTGCTTGGTAGTAGGATCCTTATTCTAGCCATCTTAAGGTAACCCAGTCAGATATAATTTTGAAAATATACTTTCAATATACTTTAATTTTAGAGCAGTTTTAGATTTATAGCAAAATTGAGCAGAAGGTACAGAGATTTCCCATATGCCCCCTGACCCCACACATGTATATCCATATATCCTCTCTATTATCAACATCCCCCACTATGGTGGTATACTGTTATAACTGATAAATCTACACTGACACATCACTATCACTCAAAGTCCATAGTTTACATATACAGGTCACTCTTGTATATTCTATGGGTTTGGACAAATGTATAAAGACATGTGTCCATCATGATAGTATCATACAGAGTAGTTTCACTGCCTTAAAAATCCTCTGTACTCCATCTATTCATCTCTCCCTTCCCCCTAACCTCTGGCAACTACTGATCTTTTCACTGTCACCATAATTTTGTTTTTTGTAGTGTCATGTAGTTGGAATCATATAGTATATAGCCTTTTCAGATAGGCCTCTTTTACTTAATAATATATATTTAGCTTTACTCCATATCTTTTTATGGATTGATAGCACATTTCTTTTAGCACTGAATCATATTCCATTGTCTGTTTATAACAGTTTATGCATTCACCAACTTGGTTGCTTTCAAGTTTTGACAATTATGAACAAAACTACTGTAAACATCCTTATACAAGTTTTTGTGTGGGCATAAATTTTCAGCTCCTTTGGGTAAATACCAAGGAGCACGATTGCTGTTTAGATCTTATGGTAAGAGATCTGCCAAACTGTCTTCCAAAGTGACTGTGCCATTTTGCATTCCCACCAGCAATGAATGAGAGTTCCTGTTGCTCCACATCCTTGTCAGTGGTGGTGTGTGCGTCCTGGATTCTGGCTGTTCTCATAGGTCTACAATAGTATCTTGTCGCTTTGATTTGTATTTTCTTGATGACATATCATATGGAGCTTTCGTATGCTTCTTTGACATATGTATATCTTTTTTGGTGAGGTGTCTATTAAGGTCTTTGGCCCATCACATCCAGTTTTAACCTTCAGCTATTTCCCTGCACTGATAGGGGTAGAAGGCACTCCTTGTGGCTGCTGCTTTCAGGAACATTCTCCAGAACACGTGCATTAGCCATGGGGGATTCTCACTGGATCTCTGTCTTCCGTAAAAAAGTTTACTGTCTCCTTGTTTAAACCTGTGAAAGCCAAGCACCTGCCCCTTCTGTTTAGGGATTGGTACCTCTGAAGTATCCTACCACGTTTTCTATTATTTTGTTATCCCTTCCGAAGGACTTAACTCAGGCCCAGAGACTTACTGGCAGCTTCTCAACATCTGAACCCCTGTGAAATTTATTCCGGTATTTTTCCCTTTCACATCAACTCACTGTCTTTGGTCTTTGTTTGTTTGCTTGTTTCTTTTCTTTTTATTTCCTGTGAGGAGGAAATTATCATGATTCTTCCATACTTTGTTTATGGTATTACCTTTATATTCTGATTCTTCTGGGATTTTGCTCTTGATATTTAAAACCAAGTTATTGGAATGCATAAGAATAACTTTTCTTGTTCGCTCATATAGCTTCGGCAATCAAAAATCATGGTGTCAAGATTGCTATTTTGGTTATTTGCCAAAACTGCTTGTCTCAAAATTTCCAAATTTGTCTTTTAGTTCTCTCTATATTATTCCTATTTATGTAATGGTAGAAAGCCCCTGCAGTTAAGTGGCAAAGAGAGGTGGAAATAAATGAATTTTAAAAAGCATGGTTTAAATCACAAACCTTATTCTATTTACATATATAATAGTGAATTGCACTTTAATGGACACCAGTTGTTTTGCTACCTAGAATATCTTTCTTCTACAAGAATTATTTCTTTTCCCACTCAAAGCAATATGGATTCTAACTGAACTTTCATCTTCTTGCAAGACCCATCCACTGACCACATTTGATTGATATGATGGTGGCGCTGGTGCAAGGTCTCACTTATTCAGGGCTAATCAGAAACTTTATAAGAATTTTTTAAAAGAGGAACTATGATAGACATGTGGAGATGTGAAGGTTGTGTCTAAGAAAACAGCCTGTGATGGGAGAGAAAGAAGCCAACACACAAAGGCAAGAAGAATAAGTTATGTAAAGAGTTGTGAAGACACGATTGGAAAATAAGATTAAAATAATCTAATTCTTTACTTTTTGAAATTCTTTGGGTGGGTACTTGATGATTTGCAACACTTGGTACCTGTGTAATCTTGAACAAGTTACTCAAACTTTTAAGTCACACCTACCTCTTCTGGGAGATAGTACTAATGGTGCCAACTTAAATGGGCTAAGCATATACAAGTGGCATCTGTTATTGTATAACATCATCAGATGGACTTAATGATAAAGCTAATCTTAATCTTCATTTGATCTTTTGTTTTCTTCATAGATGACTTAAAAACACGATTGTCTATACCATCATGGTTTTAGTGAACAGCACTCCTGGTTGCAGGGAGGAGAAAACACATCTGAAATTGATGTATTATTTAATCAGAGAAATGTAGGCTTAACCAACTTCAATCTCAGTATTTAAATATATCTTATCTCCATAGTAGCAATCTGAAATACACAGTTCTTGCAAAAAATCAATGACCAGTAATTGTGAATTGCCAACCTAATTTTTTTTTTGCAATATAAGATTTTTCTCTTTTTAAATATTATAGGAAAAGAAAGGTTACGAATGACAGTTCATTTTTTATAACATCAATTCAAAAGAAATGTGAGTCCTCATATTCATTTTACCCTTCAAGCATAAATCTTGATTTAATGAAGAGTACAGAAGTATGTGTTATGCAGAAATGCTAATGACTTTAACTTCATCAGTTTGTCATCCCAAAACTGCTTTGATAAATCGATTAGGTATTGTCTTTATCTGATAGTAAATGGAGAGAACATGGCCAGTGAGAAGTGGAGGCTACTTCTTCCTGGTGTTAGTGATTACTGGAAGTTTTAGTGTTGCTAGGCTGGGTCTTTATAGACAGTGCTTTGTGTGTGACTGAAACAGACTGATGTAGAAAGAGGCTAAGTACTTTGACTGTTGTTACCCTATAAGACTGTACTTTTAAATAGTGGGAAGCAGAATTTTTTGTCAGTTAGAACCTCAGTTCATTACTCATATTTTTAGGACCAATTGCTTTTTAAGAAGTTTGAGTTTTGGGGTTTCAATTATAAAAAATAATTGGATGTGTACTGTAGCACGTTTGGGTTAAACAGAAAAAAAAAATTGACAAGAAAAACACACCTTTCACTCCACGACCTAGAAGCAATCACTTTTAATATTGTTTTGCATGTCTGGTTGGCATATGTGAGATTTTTCTGTGTAATTTTTATCTTCTGCCATTTTCACTTACTATCGTAGCATAAGCATTTTTTTCTCTTCATTGAAAACCTTTTGGAAGCATAATATTTAAAAGGTCACTTAATGTTTGCTTCAGTATAATGTATTTCATTCTCCCTTATTGTTTATGTATATTTTTAGATTCATTTAGGTATATATATATATATATAAATAATGCTGTGATGAATATTTTTGTTTCCCCCCATGAGAAAGCATAATGAAACCAAGGAGAGCTTTGAGAGAACAAATGTTCTTTCTGTTCTGCTCCAGCATGTGTTGAGATTCTTATTTCTTATAGGGATCCTTGTGTGTTAAAAAGCTAGGGCAGTTTTGCTGTAGAGTACTTCGAAGCCTGGGATCAGGAAGTGGGATGGAGTTGTACCTCACAACTCCACATCCTGATTATAAAAGTAATTTTGATTTCAATCATTTGTTGCATGGTTGGGAGCTCTCCTGTGGAAGGCTGCAACGTTCTGTATGCACGCACCATACTGCACTGCCCGTCCCCGTTCACCAGGCTGTTTTCCTAGATCCATGCTCTGTTAGGCGCTCAGTGGAAAGCAATGTGGCAGGAGCGCTGTGGTACGGATGCTCATGTTTATCTTTTGCGTGTTCTCATGAACTCTAAATGAAGAAAACTTAGCAAATTTATTTATGATCGGAAATAGTGGTGTGCACTGATAACACTAAGGTTAGAACATATCATATTTTCGTCATCACAGCCATTAGCTAGTCTCTGTTTCCTTCAGTATTTTGTTGCAATATTCTGAAGATAGTAACAATTATACGCTCCCCTCCCCAACTCCTTTTATTATAGTATTCCCTGAGCCTACCTGCCACATGGTTGGTTTAAGAAAAAGTGACTAAGAAAAGTAAGATAAATGGAGGGACTTTTAGACTAAAGTTTTTTTCAGACTTATAAAACCACAGAAACTCACATCCTCTATCGCTCGTGCGCTTGCTCTCTCTCTCTCTCTCTCTCTCTCTCTCTCTCTCTGTCTCTCTTTCTCTTTCTCTCCCTCCCTCACTCCCTCCCTCTCCCTCCTTCCCTCCTTCTCACTCTTTATGTAGAACTAGACTTATGTTCTGAAGAAACAAAATGAGGTTGGTTAGGCAACTCAAATTTCACAAGAGAATATAAAGAGAGTCTTAATTCTCACTGGCTCTGTCTTTATCTGTCAGCCTAAAATAGCTGAATTTGAGGTATTCTGGGTGCTTAACAGGGAGTAGAATTCCATACTCCCAACTTCTCAATATATTTCAGAAGCTTGGCAGAGGAAAACAAATGCTTATGGGGGATTGCCTGAGAGAAAAGCAGTAAATTTATTTCTGTGAATAAGTGATTCTCCATGCACTGTAGGGAAATAGAGGAAGAGGGGAGAAGGAGGAAAAGGGAGAGACGTGATGTCCTTTCCTTAGGAGGGCCTCATTCCCAAGATTAGGATGGTTTTGTGGCTATTTGCATTGCTGATATCCACTGTTCCCCTCACATATTGACGTAGATAGAATCTGAAAAACATTGCTTGAGCAATCATCTCTCTGCCTTGTACGTATGTGTGTGCCACGCACACACACACACACACACACGCACGCACACAAGCGCATGCACACAAACACAATTTTAATAGGGAATATAAAATTTCCACAAAATCTGGATTTCCCTGGAAACAATAACAAATTTGGCAATACCAGACACATATCCTTACCTGACAACAAACAGCAGAAACTGAGAAATGGTTCCTTCTTTGATGACTGTCCTTATTGCTTCTTTTTTCCTTACACCTGGATCACACCACTGATTTAGGTTAGCCATCTGGTCCCTGCAGGCATTGGTGTTTACAACCTTTGAGTAACAGTATAATTCTAGATTAAGGCAAGAGAACTAAGAGTTAGGTACCTGGGCCACATCATTTTACTTTCTAGAAGTAATTTTCTGGATTTGTATTTTAGCCTGATACCATAGGCATTGTGATATAAGGAAATAACCTTATAGAATTCATCTCCAAATTTACTATATGAATCTTTTGTTCATTATTTTGGGAATTGTATAAACACAGTGTTTAAAAAGATGAACTCAGACTGCCTGGAATTCAATTCCCACTCCTGCATTTTCTAGCTGAAAACCTTCGGCTTGGCATTCGATCTTCCTTTGACTCAATTTTCTCTTCTGTAAAATGGAGATAGCAGTAGTACAACTTATTTGGGATTTTTGTTAAGATCAAATATATTAATCGATGTAAAGTATTTAGGAAAGTATTTAACATAGACAGATGTTTGCTAAATCATACTGTTACTAATATTATTATGTCCTGTCTCAGAATTAGGAATAGTTGCTTCTGTTATTACATTTTTCTAATTTATGGAGAACCTAAAAATTGTAATAAGTCTTTGTGTCTTCTTATTGGCTTCTGGAAAGTTTCATGTAATTTGGTACATCTATTTAGTAAATACATTAGCATACATCTTTTACCTTGCCTCCAAATTATTTTCCTCCTCTTCATTTTTCTCTGTATAATTCTTAATTATTCTTGATTATTTCTGTTTTGCTGTATTATGTGCACCTTTGCAAGTCATCTCAATTTTCTTTTGAAACAATATAGGCCCTACAAATAAACCAAAAGCAAACAAACATATGTGAACTCTCCTAAATGGAGAAGTATAACCAGTAAAACTAATTATTTTCCAACATAAATTTCGTGTGAATTTTGCTTTTTTGCTGACATTCTGAGCTACTATTTATTTTCAGCTCTGTCTTTTAGCTTTAGGGATAAACTGATCCAGTCATCTTCGATAGCAGCACTCCAGCAAGTTCCTGCAGTCATGTTATTTCCCAGATGTCTTCAAATATATCGCATTGCTGCAAATTGATTTTTAGCTTGTCGTTAAATTTAACGTCTGAGTGTCTTATGCCCAGTTGGCCTTTTTTAGGTCACCAAAGGCAATTGTTTGTGTATTTAAATTTGCTATGTGAGTAATACTAAAAGGAACCACACATTCTGCATGTCTTGTGTAAAATAGGATATTTCACTGATATAAATAAACCTATTGGGAAATGGTCAGTCTCCCAAAGTTTACTCCCAAGAGACTTAATAGGATGCTTGAGAATTTTATTAACATTTTTTGATACAATCAGTGAGGCTGAGAAAATTTTATGCTCATTTATCCTGAAGCGAGCAGAATGGCAGTGCTTTATTTCTCCTTTACTTGGTGGTAAATAAATGAGACAATTTTTTAGGATCTTATCTGCCATTTTAAATCAGAGAAACAAAAATCAGCCTTTTGGGGTTTGATATGGGGAACTGGTTACCACATTGAGGCATGGGAAGGAGAAGCAAAAGAGATGAAGGGATGTTATCCAGGGCCTTATGAGTCTGCACTCTCCCCAGATAGTGGAGAAACCCTGTTTTGAGTAGGGCCCAAGGAGCCCACCTCTCACTAATGCTTCTACTGTGTTCTTCTCTCCTTCTCATTGGCAAAACTTAATAGGAATATAGCTGGCAAGGGGTTCTGGGAAGTTTGGTTTCAGACTTCTACTGCTGGCAATCCAGGTGAGCGGATAGAACGTATCTTCTGTCATGTAGTTCTATCCTCAGTCTTTTTATTACTCTGAGCCACTTTGGTCCTCCAATTCTTTCAAGTAATGTATTCATGTAAGTATTCTAATTTTAAAACATTTTGAACTATATGAAAACATTTCTAATTTCTGGACTATGTCAGTTATGTCAGAAACACAGGAGTCATTTATAGGAGTTTAACTAGAAATATTTTAGGTTATTTTATTGCCAGTTAT
>NW_011888808.1:9003138-9043458 GCF_000151845.1 Pteropus vampyrus | reverse complement strand
TTGAGCTCAGGTCTTTAGGACTTCATAAAATCTGTTATTCTAATTTTATACATGAATTAGAACATCTCCACAAGCAAAGAGGTCTGTTTCCTATCTTGAAGCATATGAATTAACTGATATTTTTACTCAGGTGGAGTGTAAAGGCAGAGAAAGGTATGGTCTAATAACCACTACATTTTCATATGCTATAATAATTAGTTTATCCTGCTTTTTGGAGAGACTTTAATCTTGCAATGAATCTATTTGAAGATACCTTCCTTATTCCTATTTTCATTCATTATTAAAAGCTGGAAGGTACAGTAAAGATGGTCACATCCAGTGATTCTCATTTTTTTCCCTAAGAGTGGGATTTAGGGATGGTAAATGAGATAGAAGTTAATAAGAGGATTGGGCAATAGGAATGAGGGTGAAGTTAAACACATACAGCTCTGCACTCCCCCCTCTTCTCACACAAAAGGAATTCTGACTTTGTATATTAGGGGTTCTTTTTTTTTTTGTATTATTTGCTGCTAATCAGCCCTCCTACATTTTAAATGAAGAAACATAGTTTCAGAAAAACGAAGTGATTTGTCCAAGATCACAAACCTACTTCAAGTTCAGAATCCAAGTTCAGAATCCAGATCTCTTTGATTATAGTTAGTAATATTTTCTCTGTTTTTTAATTCAATAAATTATTTCTGATAAGATTTCTGAGAGCATTGGAGAAAAAAAAAACCTCTCATCCTTTTGTAGAACTTACAGTTTAATGAAAGAAGAGATGTAGAAATAAATATAACAGTTATGCACAGAGTTTCTAAACAAAGGTGGGCTGCTCATGTCTTGAGTCAAGAGAAGTTTTCATAAAACTTCTATTTTTAAAAAAGGTTTTTCCTTTATAATATGAGCAAAGACATTCTAGAAGCTTTCAGAAGAGTTGATTACTTATGGAATTCTTACTCTAAATTCTTATTTTCATGGAATAAGGCTAATAAGGTATTTTAATTGAGCACAAACGGTATTTCTTATCTAGAACTTCACACATGTCATATAACATGAGCTGCTTCCAATACGGTTTTTTCCTTTCACTGGAGTGATTTGAATCATATATTGCTTGTACTTCAGCCTCAGAAGTATGCCTTATCTGATGGAAGTTAACAATTGCCATAAAAATAATGATAATTATTTCACACAACGAGTGACTCTTGAGGTCTATGGCTTCAGGGATGGCTCAACAATAACATCAGTGATCCAGGATTTCTTTCATTTCTCAGTGTGTTGATTTTTCTTCCTCTGGCACATCATTGCATGGTTGTGAGATGCTGATATAGCTCTGGCCTCAGGTATTCACACAGCAGCATCCTCAGCAGGAAGGGAAAGGAAAGCCACATTTTTTTTTTTTTTTTGTCTAATAGATCTAGTGTTCATCTGCCAAGAAACCTTGATTAGTTTGATATTATATTTTGATTAAATTGACAAATACAATGTATTTTGGTTTTTATTAAATAGAATTCATTAAGAGAGAGAGTGTGTGTGTGTGTGTGTGTGTGTGTGTGTGTGTGTGTGTGTGTGGTGTAAAGCTTGTTTGTTCCTCACTGTGTATCCTGGATGTGATGATGTGAGAGGACAGAGAGCAAAGGTTCATTCACACAGTTCATGCTGGGGGTAATGGGCTGAAAGACTCTCACGATGCTTTCCTCTAAAATATAGCCTTTATTTCTAAGACACCAGAGTAAGATAAAACTAGTACGTATCCATACATCTTTGCTCTCACTCACCTTAAGTAAATTCAGTCTATCATTGAGAAACTATAGGCATTTCTGCCTACATGTCTTTCTCCTTGTTCCATGCCATAGACGCTATGCTTCAAGCTGCCGCAGCCTCTTGCTGGATCACTCCAAAAGCCTCCGAAATGGTCTTCACAAAGGCACTCCACCCCTACTCCAGTTTATTCTCTACTCTTCAGTCAAGGTAATCTGCTCAAAATGCGTTTCTTGTCACCACTCTGCTTTAAAAAGTTCAGTGGAAGCTATTGCTCTTAGAAAAAGTAGAAAAATCTTAATTGCCATCTGCAAGGCTTACTATGGACTAGCTCAGCCTTATTTCTTTAGCTCCATCTACAGGATGCCATATTTGTTTTCTGAACTTCCACGCCAATGGTCCTTCAGTCCCTCAGATGCTCTCAGTTCCTTCCTGTCATGGATCACTTGTATATATTGCTTCCTCTACCTGTAATTTCCTTTGCACTTCCCATCTCCCTCTGCCCCAATATACTACTCTTTATTCTTTAGATATAGGTTATGCTACGAGTTTCTCAGGAAGATTTTTTCTGACCTCGAGAGGCTCTGCTCTCTCAGAACATCTCCTTTATATAATTTATACTACACTGTAATTTTAATAATTTTTTTTATAAATGTGTGATTAGTATCCATCTCTCCCCACGGATAGATGATGAGCTTCATTTGGGGCTGGACTATATCTGTCTATGTTTTTAAAATTTATCTTTGTGTTGACAGTGGTTAATATGAAAGTCGGCACATAATAAGTGCTCACTATGTGTGTGTTGACTGGTTGTATCAATCAATAAATAAATTATAGCATTATGTTATCTGATCTCCGCACCACTCAAGCATTTCAGTTGCTGAGTTTAAGTAGTTGGTGTGGCTGTAGTTTGTACTTCAAAATAAGTCATTTTGGGACTTCTGCATGAGAAAGTTGATTATAAATTTTTGATTTTAATATTGATTGCCTAAGGAAAATCCTTACATATCTTTTATATGCTATACATATGAGATTCTAAGTCAAAGAATTTTAAATGCAGAGATGAATTTTCTCAATAAAGTTGAAACTTATATATATGATTTTTGAATTCAGAAATCAAGTACGATCAAAATTGTGAAAAATTTCAGACCTTCTAGGTATGGATTAAGTTTGGTGAAATTTAAATAATGGTTTTTGGAATAAATTTGTTAAATAGCATGATGTTCAAGAAATTTAAAACAGAGCATGATAAGTACAAGTACTTTGTTAGAGGTAGACAGAGGGGTCGATGAGAACATATAGTAAATGTCCCAAACTCAATTTCTGTTCAGTCAAGGGAGAGGAGAATTGAGGGAGGGCTTTCTGGAAAAAATAACACTAGAGCTGAATTCTGAAGGACAAGTAGAAGGTTTTAACTAAATATTTATTAATTTCAATGCCAGTTTTCTTATTGTATTTAATAATTTAAGTAGCATTGTTATTTTCTCCCAATTTTTATAATTTTTCCTCTCTCACCTATACACTGGATCCTTCTTGACAATGGGAAATACGTCTTATATTTTTAGGTATGTAATAAATTATTAAACAGGGCTATGCATCATCTAGATACACATTGGTGATTTCTCTCACTAATATTGAGTGGATTGAAGCTTTGCAGAGATGATTCTGAGAGGGAGAAAAAGGCACTCAGACCAGATTCTACTATGAGCTGTGATTTATTTAGTTAGTTTAGCTCAATCGTCAATAATCCTAATGTTTGGAAAGACTCCAACTGACTCCCCTTATGTGGACATTCATAGTAACATGCCTCTTGGGAAATGCTCAGATTGAAGTATAATTTTTACACATCCTTTCTTTTTGTGAGTCTTAACTGAAAGCATTGCAAACTTTTATGTTATTTTCAAATATCTCCTGGATATAGATAACTAAGTTTTCTCTGTTCCTAAAATTTGAGCATTTGCATAGTCACAGACTCAGTTGGTGATCAGGCTAATGGGTCTGTTTTTCCTTTTTTTCCCCTCCTCTCTTTAATCTGTCACTTTTTAACTCTCAAAACCATTGAGAAACATTTCAAGAAATACATATAGATTATTTTAATTTAGAAGAGTAAGCGATTTTTAATTATTGTGAATTAAATGTACATCAGGTATCTTGGTTCCTAGGATCATCCTCTGAACCAGGAAATGGGTATTTAACTGATCTGGAGGGAGGACAAGATAAATTCCTTCCAAGATCATTACTAGAGAGGGAAGAAAGAGGGATTTTATTAGATATGATGCTGCACTGCTTCCTTGCATTTACTCCCTAGAGAAATATTGTTTTATCTGACGTTTATTGTTAAAGATGTTAAGTTTATTATTTTTGGTTTTGTTACTGACCAGTACCATCTCCAGTTATTTTCCCTTGTCTGTGTTTCTCCTTCAGATGGATTATTTGTTTTCTATTAAGTTGTTCTTCCCCACCTACACAAGTGGGTATTGAAGAGCTAAACATTATCTGTTCACTTAATCTCTCTTCAAAGTTCACATTGCCAAGACCCTACACATTATTTTTAGAAGCACTTCTCTGTACTTTTCCACACTTTTTCAACTGGGTGATGCTTGGACTGTTTTAATATCCCAAATGCAGTTTTCTAATGCTTTGTAAAGTAGCAATATCACCTCTCATTATGGAATATTTCCTTTTAATCATGTTGGGTTAGCACTGACCTTTTCTTTTTCTTTAAGAATGCTGCGTAGTTTAAGAAGCACTTATGCCAAGTGCTCATTTAAAATGAAGAAATATACACATTAAAAACACACACACACACACACACAACTGCTTACTCATTGTGGAGTCACTTATCTGACAATCTTAACCATTTGAAGTTTCAGTAAATACTGGAAAAGACCTCTGAGTTGTAGCAGTTACTTATGACATATTTCCCAGAAAAATCCGTGTGAGCTGGGGGCTTGGTGGCTGTGCTCCTAACTAGACCCTCAGGATTTCACTTAGGACCTCATTATTCCTATTTACGAGTAAGCCAGGTTTTCTGATTTCTCAGCCTTCAACAGACTGGGAATAGCAAAGTAGAAACCAGAGAGGAAACAAAGAGCAGATGTGTTCTGAAATTAAGATGATGTAAATAATCACACGCTGGAAAATTTACCCCGTTTTATGACTGTTCTGATTATGAAGGATAAAGGCATTTTGTTGACCTTTTTGCATACATTTTACCAAGAGTCTAAACGGTTTTTGAGTAAGAAAGACTGTTTTGAATTTAGATTCTGGGATTCCTTTTTGAAAAATAGGGATAGTAGAAGACAGAAATGTGAATTATATAGATAATTCTTTTTATTAGGTATAATACCTTGTAAATAGAAGATATGGGTATGTTACTATATCTCAAAGACCTTGCAGATTCAGTTATAAATTACACATAAAAATACTGAGTATTTATCAGCAGATTGTCTTTCTTGATTCAGTTCTAGAATTCTATAAAACAAGCATTCTTAACCAATCCTTCCATTTGGGAGAGTGGTGGCAGTTGAACTACTGACCTATGGAAATTGTATTTATTTGTTTTCAAGCAGATATAATATAAACAATGTAAACATTAAAAGAGTCATTTCATTTCATGCTTGTTATGATAATGAAAATGAAAACATTTTAGTTGAATACTTTGAATAACTTTTATCCACTTTTGAAGTAGTTCTCACATTAGAAAGAGTATTCTAAGACTGGGTTTTGAAGTGTTATATTGACACTTGGAAATCATAGATGCTAGAAATTTGAAGGTCAAAAGGACTATCCCCAAGAGCACTGGTAATGATGAATATAATCTTAAGGCCAGCAATTGTTGATCTAGTTTTATGTGTGATAGACTCTGTCAACAAGCATTGTGCCAAAGACTATTCATGATGCAAAGCTCATGCCATTTGAGGTAGCAAATAAACTTTCTCATAGACAGGCTTTTAAATGTTTTCATTACTACCAAATTATGATAGTAAGTGACATAGGCTTGCTCATTTTGGAAAGCACACTGCAGTCTAGCACTCATCATGCTAGATCTTCCAAGAGCATCGCACATCAACCTTTTCGATGTCATCCATCTTTCCTTCTCCATAGCCCCAGGATGCCCTGTCAAGCATTTCACTGATGCTTTAGCAGTCGAATAAGCTACTAAGATTACTGCTGTTTTAGTTAGTCGGTCTGCATAGGAGCATGTGAAATGAATTATGGCTAACATAGATGTAGAGCTCAAATGTAAACTTTTAAAAATATTCTTATATTTAGTTGTAATGATTAATTCTGTTTTGAGCTTAGTGGTGTTGGTTGTTTCTTTTAGCAATTTAGCAAAGAGAAAACCAAATAGCATAAGAGGTTGATCCTCCCCTCCCTGCTTTCCTCTCCTCTGCCTTCTTCTCCTTTTCTTTCCTTTCTTTTTTCTTTTAAAGTAAACATGACAGTGAGGTGCTATTTTTATCTCGTGTAATGTTTTTCTCCCGAACCCCTCCCCCTGAAAAAAAAATGCAGCCCAATTAGGCCAGGTAGTTCATTAGTGTAATGAATAAAGGTAAAATGGAAGAAAATTTTCTCTCTACTAGTTTCTTTGAAAACTACATTCAAGAAACAACCTAGTTGTAAAACAGTGTTTTTGAACAGTAACAGCAGTGGTTTAAAATGTGTGTACTCTGCACTACAGTGTTTTTTGACTTGCCAAGTTTTGAACCATCACAAATCAATAAACTAACCAGTCATCCTATACACCTGGGCAGCATGCTGCTTTCCTGGGATGCTGCCCTCGACTCAATTTGGCACAGGGCAAGTGAAGTGTGGGATGGCTGTTAGCTCTGGATAATGTGTGAACACTGACAGTGTGTGTTGAAAAATCTGAGTATTTTTTTCTGGAGACACCCCAAACTCAAAAGTTTTTATGTTCCTCCATACACCATTGAATTGAGTTCAAAGAATTTTTCAGTGTCTGGTAACAGCAGTGTGGTCTTGTTGGGTATGGCCGCACTTTAATCACCTCGTGGATATTGAGGGCTTTAATTTCAGTTTATTCCTGCCTTTCTCTTCCATCCCAAATTCCCCTTAATCTGGCTCTTAAGAGGAAGGACTTGCCTCCAGGGGACAAACAGAAGCCAAGATAACAGAAAGACCTACACTCTGCCAGGATGTCTTGAAACATGAAAGGTCACACCCTACATTTCTCCAGAAATAAATCTCTTTTCACAGGATCAGTAAAAGTCCTATCGTTAAAGAAAATCTCCACTTTCAATTTCTTCCTTTCTCTCAAAAACTATTTCAATATATTCTAAACTGTGGCTAATTAATTGTTACCAGAGTTTCAGTCAAACCTCCCAAGCCCATTTTTAAACCCTGTAGAGGGATATCTAATAAAGTCTAGCATTGCAATAGGCACAGTGCCACCACAGGCCTTTTGGAGTGTGGGTCTATATTAGTATCTTATCAGCATTATTTTCCCTCCCTTTCTTCCTTTTGCATAAATTGAAATTCCTTCGAAACTTGAGCAGCATGTTTATTAAAGTATCTGTATACAAAAAAAAAAAAAAATGCAAATGATTTTCTTCTGGAAGAACTGACTGCTGAGGAGTCTTTGAAGCCAATGCTTTTGTTGTGAATCTGAGATCCATTGTTACCTAACAGATACATACCCTAGGCAAAATTGCTATAGAATCATGTGCATAAAACACTGTGAGTGTCAGCTTAGAGTGCCTCTCAGGAAGAAGCAGGACCATCGATGTCCATCAAAAAGGAAAATACATAGGTCTCAGCATCCATTGCTTTCCTACATCACTGTACTGGTAAAGCAAATTGCATGCTCTTTAACCCTCTGTCTGCCTACTGTCAGGGAAAGACTAAAACAAATCCCGAGTCTGCATTGCCTTCTTACTGAAATATCTGTCTTATCCGACTGACAAGACCATTTTCAAGGACCACTCAGAAACAATATCATGTATCCTGCTCTTCTGAGTGAATATATATATATAATGTCTATGCATATACACATACAAATTCATCTATATATATATATACACATACATATACACACATGTGTGTATTATCTATCACCTATCTATCATCTATCTATCATCTCTCTATCTATCTATCTATCTATCATCTATCATCTTTTTAATCTCTAGGGACATATTGACTAAATTCAGTTGGAGAAAGAACTCCCTTCTACATCATAGACATCTTGCTGCTTTTAATCTGCCAAGGCTGCTATATCCTTCTATGACAATGGGATTTAGTGTGTGTGGAGTGGTGTGGAAGGGGAGTGCTTCAGAGCATTCTTATGTGTTTATCTGTGTTTAAAATAATATAGAAAGGAGGCTTTTGATATTTTTAAGTTTTCAGAGAGATTCCATATACTGATCTTAATGTAACAACATAGGTAAGGGAAGTTAGATTAAGAATTGTCCTGGACCTCAGGTTCCAGTCTGGGTGACTGCTGGCTGAGATTTGAAGTCAGTTTTGATATACCAAGCAGCACTGTATGAAAAATAAATTAGTGTTTTATAATGGCAGGAGTCCGAAGTCAGTAATGATGCCTACGTGAGAGAGGGATTTTTTTAGGCTTGGTGCTTAGTCCTCTGTAAATCAGGAATAAAAACAGGGATTACTTCCTGTTTAATTTAGAGATGTTATAATGAAGAAAAATCTGTATCTCAAAATTGCATTCTTTGAAAGACAATAAATTCAAGGTAGTCAATTACTAAATAATTTTATATTCCTGAATTTGGCTCACTATAATGGCCATATTTTAGGAAATTCAAATGCTAATTAAAAACTTTAAGTCGTGAGAATTGTTTGGTAAACACATGGATGATATAGGAGCTTTCTTGTTCATCAAGTTTAATTCAGTCATTATGAGAAAACTGTGCAAGAGGAAAATAGAGAAATTTCACCTTGAAGAAATGAGATTATTTTGTTTTGCATGTGACCAACCAATAAAAGAATAGCTGCACATGTATGCAATTTAATTTTACATAAATTGAATATATTAATTTCCTAAATTTATTTAGGATTAAAATGACATACTCAATGACTGCATTTTATAACTTTTTATTATTTTGTATTCCAGTTGAATAAATATCCTTCATGAAATTTTAAATGTTTAACACTAAAAATATCTCCTCTTAGGCTTTTTTCCCATGAAGCAGTTGACAACTCATTTGAAACTGAATCATTCAGTTGTACTTTTACTATTGTGTCATGATACAGTAGTCCCCCTTTATTCATGGGGGTATATTTCAAGAACCCGAGGGGATGCCTGAAACTGTAGATAGTATTGAACCTTATATATGCTATGTTTTTTTTTCTCATACATACCTACATTTTCACTTAAAGGAAGCACTTTATACCTTCTCCTTGGCATACTGAATTGCCAGCATCACTACTCTTGTGCTTTGAGGCCATTGTTAAGTAAAATAAGGGTTACTAGAACACAAACATTGTGATACCACAACAGTTGTTCTGATAACCAAGACAGCTACTAAGTGACTAACAAGCAGGTAATATATATAACATATATAGCATATATGTATATATATGTATGTGTGTGTATGTGTGTGTGTGTATATATATATATATATATATAAAATATATATATATTTATGTATTTATGTGAATCACATAATTTAAAACTTTTGAATTGTTTATTTCTAGAACTTTTCATTTAATATTTTTGGACCATGGTTGACCACAGGTAACCGAAATCTCAGAAGGCGAAACCACAGAATAGAGTGGTGATTACTATACTGAAGTTTACTCATTTTAAGAATGAGCAAGACTAAAAAATCATTACTCAATGAATTACCTAAAGTTTTAAATGTCCCTGTCCCCCAAGTTGTGACATTATGGAAGGCAGGTTCATTGGTTTTCAAGTGCCCTTGAAGTTGTCCTGATTTTGATAAACTATATGTAACCTCTGAATCTAAAAGGCCCTCCTACCGAAACTATTGATCCTACAGCCCCCCACATCTCTCTTCTTTAATACCCGAAGCAGTATATTTGGGAGTCTGAGGCCAAACATTTTTTAACAATAGTTGGCTCATCACTTTGTTTTCCATAACAGATACACAATCATAAGCGATAATATTGGCTTATTCAGAGATAACAATGTTGTTCAAAATTTGGCTCAAGGCTATTCTTGAAAAATGATATTTTAATTCGAATCTCAACTTAATATTAACCACAGTAAGCAAAATGATTAGTACATCCATTAACGAAAATAAATTTTTATCTTAAATAAGAAAAAAAATTGAGTGCTTTGAAATAATTAATTCATGCCAAGTTTGTTCCCGAGAAGTGAATTTGTATTATATTGTATTGTATTGTATTGTACTTATTGTTTTACTATTTAATTCATCAAATATCTGTGGATATTTACTCTTTTCCAAAAAATGTGCTAATCTGCTGATTTAACAACCAGAGACAAATCAGTTTTAAACTTTGTTAAAGGAGGTCAAAGAAGGGTTTGAAAAAGCCTCTCAAGAACCAAAACATGTTTTCCTCTTATATTCTCCATACTTAAAATTTTCTCCCAGACAGTTGTGTAATGGAGAACTCTTACTGTTACTACATGTTAGCATGGCTGTATATTCTTGCTATGTGTTTATTTTGACATTTTAATGTGTTGCATTAATCTGCAGACCAATAAAACACAATAACCAAAAAGAAAAAAGAAGAAAAGGAATTGCAGATTTTAAAAATGGGAAGAAAAAGTTGGGAAGCCTTAGAACCCTAGAGACTGGCTACAGCCAAGGTTTGCTTCCTATTATTTGCTTTTCAGGAATGTGTCTTGACTGTTTTGACTGACAAAGACTACATTGACAGAAAGCTTTTCCAAAGGTTAATTATTTTACAATGAAAGCAATCAGTACTATATTGCTTGTTAACCTTTATTTTCATCTTAAAATTATTTCTCTTAATTATCTGACTGTGTACTTTCAGGGATGTTTTTGGTTTTTAACCTTATCAGTTAAAATATTTTTCAAATCTGCATCTTATCTGGTTAATCTTATTTATCCTGAAGAGAATAGTTTAAATCCACTTAACTGTCTACTTTATTAAATTTTTGTTATAATTTATGTTACTGTAATAGAATCAGGACAGGAGGAAATTAAATTGTCTAAAAAACATAGAAGAGTCTGTGGCTTTCATAGTCTCCTATGTAAAGTCTGAAATCATTTCATGTTCAAAGTGGAGAGAATAGCATTATAAAACTTTCTTTATGAAAATAAATGCCAAAATAACATTTACTTTCCTTTTAATAGCAGCATATTGGAAAATCACTGGACTCTCTGGATAGGAAGTTTGATTTTCCTCCAACTTTATGGAATAGTTTCTATAATCATTCAAAAGTTTAAGCAGAATACTTGTTCCAAAATTTTAGCATCAATTGCAGTAGTGCAGGGATCAGACTGTTTAATTTCTTAATATTTGTTCCCTGGACAGACATGAAATAGAGTTTGTATTGGTTATCAATACAATAAATTAATGTATACAACTAATTTGACCACTGAAACATAAAAACAATATTCCATTTTACTATGTAATTACTCAAAAGTTTTATCTCTTCCTTCTAATCATTTCTCATAGCAACCCTACTTTGAATATATGTGAAAAGTACATAGATTCAGGTAGATATCAAAAACTGTCACAGAGAAGGAATTACTGGAGAAATTGCAATTCTGTAATGTGTTGTGTCTAGTCTGGAAACTAAATCATTGGAAACCTGAACTATTTTGCATTGCCCAACAATGGTAGGATTGACTATAAGGTGTTGTTGTTTGGGAGTGGTAAATTTGAACATTAAAAATGATACAGTTATAGATGGTTTTCTCAGTATCTACATGTGTGCTAAGAAGTATGAGCCACACACCACATTATTTAGCTGCTGTTCATTAATCAACATTTATTAAATGTTTCCTGTGTTTAAAGCGGTAATCAAGATGCTATGTGTAATATTATCTGTCTGGGTTAGGGAGGGTGTAAAATACATATAAGACCGATTGTGAGGTACTGAAGGTTTAAAACAGTCATATGTAGGTCTTGCCAAAAGGTTTCAAAAAGACATGAGAACAATTATTTAGTAACAAAGCAACAGAGTTAAGTGCATGTATTAAAATGCAAATACATCGGTAAAGGATAGAAGTGGGTATGATTGTTCCATTATCTTTTTAAGCCAAGAGACTAAATTCTGACTTTAATAATAAGTTGTATGTTTTCAAATGCTTATATAGCCTGAGCACTGAAGATTGAATTCTGTGTTCAGTTATTTGGCTGTTGTTAGCACTGATGCATGTAGCAAAAAGAGAACGGCTTAATTTCCATAAGTTAGGCAAACTCTGGAGAGCTGGGAATGGCAGAGAGGCAATTGGCTTGCAAAATAAACTGACCAAACTGGAAACCAAAATTAAATAGAGTGTATAAGGGTACCCTAGGGATCCCCTTAACAATGTACTAGTTATGAACTAACTATTCTCGTTATTACCACTGCTAATGAAAAAACCATAAGAGAAGACAAGCAATGCCTTTCCCTTATTACTGTGGGCTTCCGGTTTAACTAGCTAAAGCACTCAATGATCCTTTAAAAAATGAATTGACTCAAATGTCTTTCTGCTATTAGTGAAGATACCATTAGACATGGTTTAGTTTCAGAAAGTATGAAGACAGTTTGGCTAATGATGGCTGAAAGTGCTGGCTAAAACAACATTCTTAGACATCATAGATTTTTTTTTTTTACCATGTTTTGTGGCTTGATAGCAATTTTAGTTTTAAGTATGTTTTTAAAAAAATGATCCAAAGAAGTTATTAAATACCAGTTCTCACCTGGAAATATTAGCTCATTGGCTTAGTTAAGTCTTTAACTATTTTTGGTGCTGGAAGCTTGGGAAAAAATATTTTCCCAATGGTGGCTTTTAGAACAGTGAAAGTCAATTAACATGCAAAATGGTGCCACTATAAAATGGTGCCACTATTATTAACTGTACTAAAGATTTGGCTTTAGGGGCAAATAAAAGCTAATGATTAGAATATCTATGAAAATGATTCTTTATTCAGCCCTCGGATTTAAAGAAGCAAAAGGTACTTCCTTATTTGATTCAATTCTTATATATTATTATTCATCTATTCATTTATTTATCCAATTCTCAATAAATATTTAGTTCTCTATCACATGCCAAATCAGTTGATTAAAATTTAAGACTAATAAATAACATGGACAACAATAATAGGTAACATTTCTAAGGCTAGGAGCCTTGGACTCCAGGGTACTGATTAAAGGTGAGATACCAAGTTCCTACATCCTGAGCTGGAATCTGCACTCTGCTACCTGCTGAGTCTGACTCTAGGCAAGTTCTTTATTTCTCAGTTTTCTTATTTATAAAATGGAAATACAGTAAGAGTACCCATTCCATAGTTTTATAGTGGAAATTAAATAACATCCAAATTAACATTTGAACAGTGCAAGTCTCATGGTCAGTGATCAATAAGTATTAAGAATTAGTACTTATTGGTTTAGTTATTTAATTTAATCATTAAGTACATTAGCATACCAATGCAACACTGAGACAGGTAAGCAATATGAAATGAGATGGATTATAATTGCTTCTTTAGGAATTAAAATGCTGAGATTCCACAGTATAATGTCTTTTCATTTGTGAAATATATCTGTCTTTATCCTGTATTACAAATTATAACAGATATATAATAATAATAACTATATAAGTAATAATAGATTTGTTGAATTATTTATGAATGTAGTATGATTATTCACATTTTATAGATGAAAAACTGAGGCTTAAAGAAGTTAAGTAACTTGTCCAATATCAAACAGCTAATAAGCAAAAGAGCCAGAATTGAAACACAGGCAGCATGACTCTTATACATGTTGTTGTGCTGTCTCTCAGCAGAGCTACATAGCTTTTCAGCAGTTTACAGATCACTCAGCAATCACATATGAAGTCAGGTTTTGAGAGCAATTTACTCAAGGTAACCTAGTCCTGAAAGCAGATAACAGCTCCAGTCTTCTATGTAAAACAGCTGTCTCTTTGTATCTGGAATAATTAATTAAAATAGGTCATTTTGATCTATAAAGCTGTAGAAGATCTGAATTCTGATTGCTTTAGAGATTAATTCTCTAGACTTACTGTCATGATCATCAAAGTAGTTATGCTAATATTTCCCAGATTTGAACTTTGGGAAATCAAATGTACCTCCCTTTATTTTCACATTGTGAATTTCAGGCAACCTTCTTGATAAAATAGAATTTAGGTCAAATCTCTCATATTCAAGCAGGTTCTTTGTACATGGAATAAGGAAGTAAATTAAGAAGGAGAGAGAAAGACCTCAATTTATCTTAATCTTGTGTTGTATGAGCCTGTGTTGTGCTAGATAAAAAATGCATACATATACATAACAAATGGAAATCATTCCTTGACTAGAATTTCAATTCAGCGTGTTATTGCAAACTGTGAATGTGGCAGTTTCATCTCACCCCCCCCCCCCAAAATAATGAAACAAGTACATATTTTCCTTTTTTTCTATTCTTTCCTTTCCTTTTTTTCGTCTCCTTTATTTTTCTTCTCTCAGTAAAAGACACTCACATAGAGATTATGCTTGCTTTAGATAAAATAAAAACTTTTACTTTTTTAATAGTTGTCCCTACCAGAATCCAACAAAAGTTAAGCAGAAAAAAGCCCTTTTTTTTCTCACTTAGATCCTGTGCCCAGATTCAACATTTTGATTTGATAATGAGAAGCTATGTATTCTGCTAAAGAATAATATTAACATAAAAACACAATAGAACTTGTCATGAAATGCATAGCAAACATTAGAGCATGTAGTCTAGAGCCTTAATTAACATATTTGTTAAATGCCAATTCTTCAAATAAACACTATCAACAAAGGAAAGATTTCTCTAACACAGATAATGCAGATAGTTTGCCTTCATTTAAGAGAGATTTTGACAGTTATACTGTTGAGCTCTGTAATTCTGCTGGGAACCGACTCTCATCCTTCTGCTGCTACCCAGGCTTTCAAAATCAAAACGGAGGAGAAAGGTAGTAGTTTTTACTGCTCTACAATTTATTCCAAGGCAAGAGTTGTAAATGGATGTATATGCAGACTAGAGAATTTGCTTGCTGAATGCCTCCTCTCAGTTTTCATATGCCTACTCTTGTCCCTGTCATTTAATTTGCATTTATTCACCAATCAAATTTGTTTCCATGATTCCTCACTTGCATGAATAACTAGCAGAGTAATTACAGCTAAGTAAAGTAGTTTTATGAATGAAGACACAATTTACACCGATGTGTACGGGTGTCACCTCTTTTTCTTTTGTTTAATATTCAGACTTGTCACTTTGCATGCAAGCTGTTGGAAAAGGCTCCAAAAGCCGCAGTTATACTTCTAAGAAATCACACCAGATTGTACCACTCTAGAGGACTTTCTTGGGGCTGAGCAAAAAAGCCTCAATAGGAAGCCTGAGATACAAAGCTTAACTCATGATTGCATATAAAGAACAAAGAGTTTGGGAACTGACAGGTAAAATGAAGGGAGAAGGTTAAACAGAAGAAAAAATTACATTTTATTTTTGGAGAAGATTGAATTTTATTTCAAGTATTTGCTATAGGATTCTCTCTTTAGAAACCCATAGTTCAGCTCTTGAGCACAGAAGAGAAAATTTGGTAATATCTTTGTTGACCATGGAAACAGTACTAAAGCTTGAGATTTTTCAAGTGACAGCAGGTATGAATTTTTGAAAATGTCACAGATATACTCATAATCTGTTGAAGTTGATCAATTAGGAACTGGTTATGGCTTCCCAGACATTTACAAATTTTTCTTGATTAGCTCACTCTCTCATTCCCTTAAGCCAGTTCTCCACTGGGGTGATTTTACTCCCAGGGCACATTTGGCAGTGTCTGGAGACAATTTTAGTTGTCACCACTGATCAGGAAGTAGAGGCCAGGGATGCAGCTAAACATTCTATAGTGTTTAGGACGGCCTCTGGCAACAAAGAATTATCTAGCCCCAAATTTAAGTAGTGCCAAGGTTGAGAAGCTCAGCCTTAAGCCCTATTTGCAAACTTTGTCTCCTATCTTTCTTGAAGAAGATAATCTTGCTACTTCACTACTATTTCACAGGAAAAAAAAAAAAAAGGCTATCAATGATCTCCCTCAGCTCCTCCCATTCATCTACAAACTTGTTTTCCCTTAAAGTCCCTCCTTTTCTTCATTCCTTTAGCCCTGAAAAAGAGAAGTCCCTTTTGCTTTCTAAGGCTAAATGATTCATTTCTGTTCTAGATTTCATCCCTTCCCATCTCCTCCCAGGCATTTTTTTTTTATCACTCATCTCTCTATCTTTCCCTTTTATCAAAACCTTTTATTCTCTATCAGTTCAAAACTCATCAGTTAAATATAAATCCTTCCTTTGACTATAGCTTTTCTTTTTCTTTCACACAGAAGTTTTCTAAGAGTATTTTACAGTTACTATCTCTGCTGCCTCAAATCTGTATTCTATTAGTCTGTTGCATTCTTTTTTAGCAACTACTCCTATTTTAACTTTATATCAGTTGGTGATTGCTGTGTAACAAACCACCCCAAAATTCAGTGGTCTTAACATACTTATTATGGTTCAAAAATCTGTAGAATAGCTGGATGATTCTTGTAGTCTCAGCTGGGCTCATAAATGTTTCTGTTGTCAGTTGTATGTCTGGTAGGCAGGATATCAACAAAATGAGTGGCAGTGGAGGCCTCTTTAGGCCTCGGATTGAAACTGGCATAGTGCTCCTTCCAGCACGGGTCATAGGCCAGCCAAATTCAAGAGGTAAGAAAGCAGACTTTCTATCTTGATGGTACTGATAACAGCAAAGGGCAAAGGATCAGAGCCATTTTTGCAAGCAATCTCCCAATTATATTACTAACAATCTAATATTCAAAATCAATCATAATTTTATTCTTCATTTTCCTTGATTTTGTAGCAGTCTTTGACAGTGAATACTCCTTCCTTCTAGAAATTTCACCTTCATGTCTACCATAATACCATTGTCTTTAATTGCCTTTCTGACTCTCTGATCTTAATAATCTTTGATTATTCCACCATTACTCATAAAGACTGTTGGTTCCAAGGTTTCTATTGTTAGCCCTCTTTTCAGTCTATAAACACTTATTCGACACCGAAATCTAAATTTCTAACAAAGCACATTTTCATTAGTAGTAGCCTTACATCTCCATCTGTGTATTGGAAATCTTTATCTGGGGACTGAATTTATTATCATTCTTCCATTACCTGATTCTCCATAAAATATCTAGTTACCTAGCCAGTTATTGTTAACGCCTCCTTTTCTCTCATCACTTTCAACCCTTTAAGCACAATACTCCAGTTTAGTGATTCATTAAATTTCATTGATTTATATCAACAACTCAATTAAACAAATATTTATCCAGGGCTTACTATGTGCCAGCTCTCATGAAGCTTAGATTATATACTATACACTATGCTAGTCATTGGTAAGTGATATGGAAAGATTTAAATTTGGAAAAGAGGAAGATAGGAAGTGCCAGTGGGTGTTGTAATTTTACTGCAGGTGACTAGGAAGATTCCTGAGAAGCTGATGTGTTAGGAAGGACCTGAAGGGGACGGCAGAATGAAGCTCCCTGGGGACAGCCCCCAGAAAGGAAAGGGCTCGGCCTCGTGTGTCAGGTTGCATGTCCCATCCAGTATGCAGTCTGATTTGTGCTTACACCAGAAGCCGTCTATCGTTTATCTGAAATTCATAGATTACCTGGGCATCCCATATTTTACTTCGCATCCCTAAATCCAGTGTAATCTGATTATTCAATTATTCTTTTTCTCTTTGTCTTGAGGGTTTTAAGAAATGTGTTTTTAATTCTTAGGATTCTTGGACTGAATTGTGTCCTCCCATATTCATATGTTGAAATCCTAACCCCAGATACCTTAGAATACCTGTTTTTAGAGATAGGGCCTTTCAGAGTGGTAATTAAGGTTAAATTAAATCATAAGGTTAGTCCTTCATCCAATATGACTGGTGTCTTTATAGGAAGAGGGAGAGACATCAGGAACATGTCAGGACACATCTAGAAGGCAGCCATCTGTAGGCCAAGGAGAAAGACCTCAGGGGGAACCAAACCTGCCAGACACCTTGATCTTGGCTTCCAATCTCCAGAATTTTGAAAAAAATAAATCTCTGTTGTTTAAGCCACTCAGCCTGTGGTATTACATTATAGCAATCCTAGCAAACTAATACTCCTACCTTCTAAGAATGGTCTCTTGATGCTTTCTCTTCTATCCTTGTTCTTACATCTCTGGCCTACTAGTGCCACTTTTTAATTTGTTTTTATTTTGCCTTACAGTTTTATTTAGCATAAATAAATTTTATAGTAATTTTATTGGACTTCAGGCAAGAAGGGGACATGTAGAAATGCTCAGTCCACTAACTTTATATAAACATCCAGACTTATCTTTCAATAATAGAAGATATTAGATAAGCCCTGAGAAAACCCTTTGATGACCTAATATTGCCAATGAAAGGAGGTTCACTATCTTTTACATACATTCTTCCATGACTTTATCTATGTCCTCTGTTCCTCTTGCTAATCTTTGTCTTCCCCTAATATGCTACTCGCAACCTATGCTCCAAGCATGTCAAACTCTTTGAAGTTACATTTTGTATACCATGATGTTTCATTTTTAATAAAGTATCCCTTCCTATTTTTCCTGCCTGTTGAGACATGGCTAATATTCAGAAAAAGAATTGCTTAATAAAGGATTAAAAGTGAGTAAATGAGGGTATAGAAAAAAGACCATGAACCTTTTAGTCATTTTTCAATTTTTAAACAATTTTAAGGACCGTGAACCTATCTTTTATCATTTCTTTTAAACTTAGCATTTCCATTTGATTCCATTTCCTTGCCATTGATTACAGCAGCATCTCTTAAAATCTGGCAGAGAGAAACTTTAAACCACCTACCCCCCGCTTTGTATTTATCAAAAGCATAAGTAAAAAATTACTTAAAGCTTAATTAAAATGTAGGTCAGTGTTTCTTGTACCTAATTTATAATACTGTAGGTAATTGCCTTGGGACATCCAACAGGAAAGCAAAGGAATCCCATTTACCACTTGTTAAGCTCTGTATAGTTCAGGACACTGAAAAGGGCACATATTCAAGGAGGAGAAACAATTAATCTGCAAGTGAAACAGGTAATGAAGTTTTCTGTGTGCTATAATTTTAATTTAAAGAACATGTTTGAAAGGCTAATCGACCCAGACAGGCAGATATTTCCTTCTTCATGGTTATAAAATCTGTCACATCCTAGAAATACTCCCCCATTGAGTGGCAATCAAAATTTTTATTCTAAAAGTTCCACATGCATGGCATATTATGTAATGGACAGTACTTCAGAACAACCTAATGAAAAGAGAACTCTTTTCCATGCTAATAAACTTCAGATTCTGCTTGTTTCAAGAAAATGAATTCAGGCTTTGAACTGCTGAGGTCCACATAAATTCAGGTTATCCATACAGCCGTGCAGAAAATCTCCAAGATGAGTTCTTTATTAATAGCAGGAATGAGTGAGTCAGTCAGTTCTTTAATGATCTGGCCCATAATTTGAATCCATTTAAAGTTGCCTGTTAGCTCCTCTGGGAGCCAGGATCAAGCGTGACCTTGACTTGTGATAGCCTGGATTAAATCCTTATATGATTGTTCCCATACCAGTTTTGTTTTTATCATTTGGCATGCTAGCAGACTCCTTGAACAGCCTTGTAATTATTACAATCATGAAAACTGTAAGGAAGTGGGAGGAGGGTTATGCTAACATGTAGAATTTATTTTGATAGAAGAATGGGCAATTCTTCTTCTCTATGAAATTACTTGTAGGTATTTGTCCAGAGTTCATGCAGGCAGTTTTGTTGTGTCTCTGCAGGGCATTTTGTATATATTTCTATTTGTTTGATCAAACATTTTTTAATATATCTATGATATGATTCTAAAAGAGAGAAAAAAAATAGTCTACATATGGGTGACCTAGGTCTTAATTTTTTTTGGCAACTTGAACTTGTGAAAGCTGTAAGGTTTAAAATTCTCACCTTATTTAGCAAATAATATTCTATACCTTGGATCTGTCTGAGGTTTTAAATGTGATAGCTTTGTTTTAAGATTTATATATATTAAGCATTCCTATCACTGTACTTAAATACGAAATAAATTTATAGTTTTTATATGATTTTCAGGTGTTGTGACATTTCTGCTGCTTTTTTTTAATCCCTGCCTCCACCTCACAATTTTGATATAGGGGAATGAGGTAATATAATTTCCTAAAAAAACAAAACTTTTTTATAGGAAATTAATGACATCAAGGACACTAGATTTATAATGGTAAGTATATGAATTTCCTTGGCTTGCTTCAACAAAGTGCCATAGACCGGGAGCTTAGAACAACAGATATATATTGTTTGGTAGTTCTGGAGACGGGAAGTCTGCAATCAAGGTGTCAGCAGAGCTATGCTCCCTCCGAAACCTGTCGAAAAATCCTTTCTTGCTTCTTTCTAGCTTCTGGTGATTTGCTGGCAATTATTGGCATTTGTTAACTGGTCAATGCATTACTCCAATCCTCTTTATGTTATATTCTCACTGTATCCTTTTACGTAGTCTTTTTTTTCTGCAGATACCTGCTTCTGTGCCCAAATTCCCCTTTTTACTGGGTCACCAGTCATATTGGCTTTTGGCCCACCCTAATGACCTCATTTTAACTTGATTACCTCCATAAAAACCCTATATTCAAATAAGATCACACTCTGAGGTGATGGTGTTAGGACCTCAGCATACCTTTTTGGGGGACACAATTCAGCCCATAATAGAAATATAATTTAAAATGTCATATTAGCATGTATTTTTTCTTTTGATTTTTGTATTTAATATTTCTATTTCTTATTTGAAATATTTTAGATGTATTTCTAAAGACGAGAAATGATTTTTTTCTTTGATAATGGCTTGAAGATAATAACAGATAGTATTATTATACAGTATAGATATGAATTGATTTTACATGAAAATGCCCCATAGAATTAATCTAACAAGGATGTCAGAAAAAATATGTTAAGAATTATAGCTTTAGAAATATTTGAAAGCTAGAAATGGTTAATATATCATAAACAGACTGCTACAATTAGTTGTGGCACATAGAAGTGCTTTTATTTGACTTTTCACTGCTATTTTTCTATTGCTTTATACAGCAGAAGTAATTTGATTTTCTCAAAGTGTTTTTCTTTTCTTTTATCAATAGCTATATCACATCAGAAAAGGCACAAATTTAAGGGCTATACAATGCAGACTAATTTAATTTCTTTGTACATTTTTTAATTTTAGGGATCTTCAATCTTCTAAATTGAAATTTCCAGCCGTTGGGGACTCTATGAAGCACTTTTACACTTTATACCCGCCATAGCTTGTGGATTCAGAACTTTAAACAGTTTCTATAGTCGTTTCAGTTCTGAATTAGTAAATAGAGTGATATTTGGAAGTAGCATGAGTTGGCTGGCAAAACCAGACAGTTCAGACCTTCCCAACAATCTTCAATCAGTTGGAGTTTAATGCCAAAATCATTTTAAGATGCTGATGGGAATAATTGAGTTTATGAAGTCAAATAAAAATCAAATAATAATAATGCTCTTATTTATGATCCTGCCACGTGAAAATCACTGACGAATTCCCTTTGGGGCAGCACATGGAGATCTTCTGGAAGTCTGGTAGGGGTGAGGCTCACTGTGATCAGATGAATAGAACTGTTAGACAAGTACCAGTTGCACTTTATTTTTAATGAATTTGCCTAAAAAGATTGGAACCAGCCCCTTTTCTAGGTTAATGCTGTACTCTGTGAAGTATGCTTTTACTTGATTTTGGACTCTGTGACGGACTCTCTTGAAATATTTAATTTACTGCAATTCATTAAAACAGTTTTATATGCACCAGGATAGTTGTTAGGTCTTGTAAACACCGATCTTTGCAGATACAACACCATTCAATCATATCTAACCATTCCATGGACAGAACAGCAGTAAACTGAATTTCAGTTTTCACACTTTTTGAATATTCAGTGTCCTTTATGAAACAAATTTCAAAAAGGGATAACTAAGAAGAATCTAGATAAGGTTTCTAGGTTGATTCTACCTTGGAATCATTATGAAATTGTAACACACATACATCTTTTACAAAATACGTGTAGCAAGACATTGTTGCTTTTCCTTTTTTCCTAGTACACACACAGCCTATTATGCCTCTGCTATGGCTTTCAATAGGTGATGGAGTGGAAGATAGGAATAGTTTCTCGTTTATTACATTGCCAGTTTAATAATTAGTTCATGACTCTGTGCTTGTGGTCAATTGCAATATTTCTAATCTATCCTGAGACCAGTCAATTTCAAGTAATATTTCCAAATTGAAATCCATTAATCTCTTTGGTCTGACTTCACTAAAATGTATTTATGGAACAGGTTAATTGGAGCCACCACATCCATGACTGAGCCAGTCATTTTGAATGATATAGGTAGCATTAGCTCATGCTAGACCATAGCAAGCTCATTTTCCAGAGCCAGTGCCATACTCACACTCTGGACCTGTGCTGTGACTGAAGGGGTCCTTTTGGAATAGAATTAATCACATTTCACCACTATTTACAGAGGAGAAAAAGGAAGAAGCCAAATATAGAACATGAATATCATCCAAACCAATGAAAAGTGCTCAGAAAAGTGCTTAACTCCTGTGTTTGTTGAAAGAAGTCAGTAAATCTAGAGTGCTTGAAATGTGTAGTTCATCTGTCTTTGGATCATCATGGTTTAAAGCTCCCTTTACACAGCAGGACTATCCACATTTTTCAATAGCGGCCTTCATGGTTAGAAATTCACATGGTACAGTCACACTGATTTTACTGAAAACTATGGTGTGTTGAAAGGCTCCATGTTTAATGTATAACTACAGAACCTGACTCCTGTATGACCCAAATGATTATGCAGCATTTATTCTTCTCTTTTATTCCCTTATCAGGATTCTTTCATAATGCTTCATGTATCATGTTATAATATTGGTGGAATTAAATTGCTCGAAATTTTATAATTAATTTTTTTCAGTTTCAATTGTGATGCACAGTCTACTAGCCTGGCACCTGCTGGCAGGCAATTATGCGAAGTCAGGAAAGGATATGTGTAAGCTTCTCCTTGATGTGCTTTTTCTCACGAGGTATGTTTTCTCCTTACTCTTTCTCTCAGCCTTCTAAGTCACAGGCTGGACATACATTGGGGTTAAATTGCTTCTTGGACTGTAAATGAACACTTTTCTCCAGTGTATAGACTAAAATATTTCTCTCTACTTATCTACTCTTTTGCCTGAACTTCGTTTCTTTTAGTGAACTTGTCTCTGGAATTTCTAGTCCCCATGTCCAGAACTCTGCCCGTAGTCTCTTATTTTGGCCCACCTGAAGATGTGCCTATTCTGAGTTTTATAGCTGATTCCCTGAGAATGCCATTCATTCTTGCATTTATTTAACAGACGTTTTTGAGTATCTCCTATAATTATTAACTCTCATTGAATCCGCAGTTGTATACTGAGAGTTGTTGATGTTAGCCATGTGAGATGCCAAGAGATGTAAACACAGAGGTATCAACAATCTTGTCTGATTACCACTTATCATTGGCTTTTGCTAATGTAACCCCAATGCTTTTTAGTCTCCCCACATAAGTCAAAAACATGAAAAACAACAACAAACAAATAAACAAAGCTCTAATTTCTCTGGTTCATGTGCTTTTCAGTGTACTTGGGAAGCACCAATGCTGACTGATATTTTTATTGCATTTACTGTATGCCATAGACTATTCCAAGTTGTTTGTTTTAATCTTTATAACATAAATCCTATAAGAAAAAAAAACTATTAGCAAAAGAAAAAATATATAGCACAGAAAGTTTAAGAAACTTCAACCTTATGTAGCTGGTAAGTTCTGAAGCTGCAATTTGAACTCCTAGTTCTAAGTGCTATAATAAAATACCATAGACTGTGTAGCTTATAAATAACAAATAATTACTCATAGTTCTGAAGGCTGTGAAGTCTGAGACCAAGGCACCAGCAGTTTGGTATCTGGTGAGAGCCTGCTTCCTGGTTCATAGACCATCTTGTTCTGTCCTCATATGGCAGAAATGGTGAGAGATCTTCTCTGGGGTCTCTTTTATAAAGGCATTAATCTCATGACCTAATAACCTCCTCAAAGCCCCACTTCCCAGTGCCATCACACTGGGGATTAAATTTCAACATATGAATTTTGGGACAACACAAACACCTAGTCTATAGCACCAACCAGTCTGGTTCCAGGGATGTTTCTGTAATTCCTCATGTGAGAGTAAGGAAAGACTTCTCACTTCCTATTCCAGAAAAGACATTTCCTATGGTATTTCTGTGCATCTTGAGTTTGAGGACACAGACTTAACCGAATTATATCTTGTTCAGTATTCTAAGTCTAACATCTAAACTTGAATAGATGAACAATCAAAACTCCAGTTATTATATATGGATTGTGGTTTATAAATTTCTGGAAAATGTAATTTTGAATAACTGAACAATATAAATTTTAGGAAATTTGAGAAATTCTTCTCTATGTTTTCTTTCTACCCTAAAGCTCTTATTGGGAGATTTATTCAGTTTTATGTGCACTGTTGAGTTCAAGATCCATTTTCTAGTGATCATGTCCACATCATGTATTATAGATGCCTCAAAACCCAGAATGGCCACATTGAATTCCACATTTTCCCTTGTCTCTCCCCTAAACAGCTTGTCTTCTGGATTGTATCTCAGAGAATGGCACCATTATTGTCCATTTCCTTGTCCAAGCCTGAAACCAGGGCTTCGTTCTTCATTTTCCCTTCTCGTGTTCCATCACCCTACACCCCCGATCAAATCATTCCCCACAATTGATCTTTTCTATGTCCTTAACATCTCTCAAACCCTTTTACATCCTCTCCATGATTTTTTGTTTAGTTCATTTTCCCCCCTTGGCTTTTTACAGTGATTTTCTGTATTCTCTGGCCCTTCGATCTGCTGCTGTCTTGGTCTCCTGTCTTTAGCATGGCATACGGCATGCTTTAGCATCTGGCCCTCAGTTCCTTTTATGACTCAACTTTTATTCCTTGATATCTCTCCTTCCTGGAATGAGGTCCTTGTAGTTCTTTAGATGAGCAATGTGCTATATTTTATTCTTGAGATTCTGTATATGCTCTTTACTTTACATGGCTTACCCATCTCATCTCTTGCTCTTCCTTCTGTATAACTTTCCCCACCCTTTCATCTATTTTTCCACACAGAATCTGGCACATGATCAGTATTCAAGAAATACATGTGAAATAGATTATAGAATAAATGCGCATGGTCTGCTTAGAGAATATCAGGAAACTAGTTTAAAGATGCAAAGGCATTTGTGTTAGAGAAAGTAGGTAATATTCCCTGATAGCTTAAAGTTAAATTTTAAAGAAACATAATACCTGGTGCAAGAGTAGGTTTTCAATAAATGAAGGTATTTATTTTTTTATAATTCCAAAAGACAGATGAACTTGTTTTATATATTAGTAATAGGTAGAATACTCATTTCACTTGTATTTTTCCCAATTAAAACTATTCCTATCTATATTTTTAAAGAAATCCCTGTGCTGAATTTCTAAATGCTTCTATGACATCTTTATAATAACTTCTATGTATACACTTTTCTCTGATAGAATTGATCAGTTTATGTCTTTTTTTCCCCACCAGACTATGAGTTTCCTGAAAGTGTAGACCATTAATATTTATTCTTTTAGAAAGCAAAAATATGTGTGACACAGAGTAGATGCTTTAGGAACTTTGTCGAATGATTTAAAGAATAAAGAAAATCATACAAAATAAATAGTATAGTAAAAACATGACTTCCCTACTTTAGTTGAAGTGTAGGTGGTGGTAAGGTTATTACCAGCTCACAAGAGTCTAGTACCCTACCAGCTAAGCGGCGTTCAGTCAGTAAAGGCATATAGAGTGCCTCCAATGCCACTTTCATGAGTCAGCTTGATTCCTCATGGCAGAATGAGAAACCTCTTACTAGTCAAATACTTGCATGGAAATTGAAACCTCTTTTCTTTGCCCCTGTGCCTCTATTTTTACTAGATACATGTTATAAATTCTGGAAGCTGACAATGATTCTCTGTTTGATCCAACGTGAGTTAGGCTCCTTTGAGCCCTCTGCTTGACTAGACCATAACTTCGGCTTCTGCCTCCATTGTTGTAGAATCTAGTTTTAGCAAGAATCCTGTCAAGTTGATTAAGCCAGAATCTCACACCCCTGATCACCCTTGACATCTGATCGGGGTCCTCATCCTCCATCACCCCCCAAGTAGTATCTGGTCACCCTAGCCTGCCTTTGGCAAGAATTCTGATAGGTTAGTTTAGCAAAGAATTACGCTACCCCCTCTTAGTAAGTTTCTACCCACTGACCCCCTCCACCATGCTTCTTGCCTATAAATTCCCATTTTTCCTTCACGTGTTTGGAGTTGAGCCAGGTCTCCTTCCCCAGTTGCAAAACCACATTGCAGTAGTACATTTACTGTAATAGTCTCCTTGAATAAAGTTAGCCTTACAGTTTCAATAAGTGAATAATTTTTCCTTTAATAAGGTGAGGTATACAATTTGCTGTATTTCAGTATTTCACAAACTACAGAACTCAACAGGATAAAAACTGAAGAAAAGGGTATTTTTCACTACGATCAGGAGCCTGAGAGACTAGCAGAGGTCACGATGAGGACAAGGAAAAGCAACTCACAGAGGGACTTTGGAATACAACAGTTGTTAACAGTGGTTTTCAGTCATTCAGGAAAATAAATGCTCTGAAAGATATGCAGATATTAAAAGGCAATCTAGATAGAGAAGGAAAAAAAGGAGATAGACTTGGAAATAATCTCACAACTTCTGAAATTATTTTTTAAAAGCAATAGTTCGAGTAATGATAATAATGCCATTTGCTTTCTAGTATTTTATTATTCTTAAAAAAAAAAAAGCTCAGCTGGAGAATAATAAGCAAGGGCAGGTTAAACTTGGAATAGATTTTGCTAGATTAAGATACCTTACTTTTCTAATGCTTCATGTAGATGTGGAAGTTTTAGAAATAGTTAAAAATCCTGAACCTATAATTAGATTTTGCCACACCTTGTCAGTTATAAATACCTGAGATTTTCTTGCAGTGCCATTCCTGTAAGTGCCTCATGTTTACTTCATTTTCTTCCTTGTCCTCTCCACTCCAACAGGACTTCCTAAGGGGATGGCTGCCATAGTTGACCTCATTGCAACTTAATGACTTGGTATCTCCTCTTTTCCCTCCATTGTGTTTTCCAAGGTGATGAGTTAAATCATCTGACTAATAGGCTAATTCGGGGTGACTCTAGGAGCCAGTCTTTTTCCCCTCCTCCTCCTTATTGCCACCTTCCAGGGATATACATCCTGTTTGTCATTCCCTATCGTGCAGAAGGCTGAGGATGACACTATGGCATATATTTTCTTCCAGAAAACACGAAGAATATGACTGGTCTTGACCTACCATTGGAGTGAGAGATGGAGTTTTAGTTTAGTATAAGCTCCATATGAGAACGAACCATTTGTTGTGACTTCCAAAAAATACAAATAAAAGCTAATGCAATGCATGAAATTTCCCTCAGCATTCTAATTTAAGAGTTTACCTACAAACAAAGCTAATGACAACTATTTGTGCAGAGTAAATTGTGTTGGCCAAATTATTCAAATATATTAATAAAATTATACCATGGCAAAATTTTAGAAGCAGCCAAAGAGAAAACATATGCAAGTATTAGTGATCACCAGCCCTGATGAATTTCTGTGTGATGCTGCTAGAAATTTAGGAGTTCTTTGCACACTGCAGCCACCTCCAAATTAAAGAATACCTATCAATCACACTGCATATAAAGCTTTACCATTTTCAGAGCCTTTCATTATAGAGAAAGTAACTCCTTATTTTATAATGCAGAATCTGGAGTCCAGATGCTTTAATACTAAGCGAAGATCCTGGAGCTAGAAGGTGAACTTCAGACAACCAGTTTATTACTTTTGGTTATGAACTGAATGTTTGTGTCCTCCTAAAATCTGTATGTTGAAGCCCTAAAGCCCATTCGATAGCATTGGGAGTTGAGATCTTTAGGAGGTAATTAGGGTTAGATGAGAGCTTAAGGGTGGGGCCCTATAATGGGATTAGAGTGCTTATAATAAGAGACACCAGAGATCTTGCTTTCTTCCTCTCAGAACATGCACAGAGAAGAGGTTGTGTGAATACACAGTGAGATGGCAGCAGCCCAGCAGCCAAGAGCAGAAACCTCAGACTGAAAGTTAGCTTTTCAGCACCTTGATCTTGGACTTCCTAGCTTCCATTGAGAAATAAATTTGTTTAAGCACCTAGTCTAAGATATTGTCAGGGAAACCTGACACCCTTTTATCTACCTAAACCATGTTGCTGCTGATTGGCTAGGGGCCCATGACATGAAGCACTAACCATGACCCAGAACGTTGTCATTTCATTGTTCTTTCATGCTTTCATTCTTTCATGCAAAAAAAAAAAAAAAAAAATTAGTACCTGCTTTGTGCCAAGAAGTGTGTTAGGTGCCAGAGATACAAAAAATGAACAAGTCATATTTAACTGGCTCACATTTTGATAAGAGAATGACTCATAAGATGATTATGATATAATTTGATAAGTGCAATAAAAAAGTGTACAAGTGCTTTGGATGCATGAAAGCGCTCATTTAGCTTGGGAGGAACTCAGGAATTGCTTCCCAATGAAGGTAACATGGACAACTTTTTTAGGTGATTATAGGTGAGGCTTGGAACCCATCCACCCAGATGCACTCGAGGAAGACTTGGCTGATAGAAGGAAGGAGTGCAGGCATCGCCTATTCAGGCATCGCCTATTCAGGCAGCTGCAGTCTTGGGCAGTGTGCCCAGTGTTGAATCCTGACCGACATCTGACCTACCACAGCAGAATTTCTGGGCACAGCACAGTAGAACAAACATATTTAATAAACACTCCAGGTAATTGTAATATACACTGAAATTAGAATAACAGTGCACTCAGCATACAGGAAGAAAAAGCAGGCTTTTCTCTGTATTTCAGCATGAAAAAATTCTGATGTCAGATTTCTTACAGAAGTTACTTTATTATTCTCCATGTATTTTTCACATGTTCCTTTATTATATTCCAGTATTCTCATTTCCACAATTTCTTATAGGTCTACTTTCAAAGCATCCTTGGAGTTAATACTACTTTATCAGTCAAATAATTTTTCTTTTTCATTTTGATTAATAAGCAGAGCATCATCTGTTTTGTTAAGTTGGTATCATGCTGTTCTACTTTTACCTGAAAGATCTTATGATTTGCTAATAAGAAATGAGGCCATACAGCCACAAGGTGGACTGATACCATTAAACAGAGAGAGGTCTCCTCCAACAGTATCTTTTCCTCCCTTCCACTCTCTCAGAATCCCTCCCTCAATTTAAACCACTTTACAGGTATCAACTAATGATATTTAATTTCTTCCAAAAATACTGAACATATCAGTAAGATTAAGACACTCTGAGGGTTTTCCCTAGCTTTGAGATTGATTCCTCCTTCTGTTTGGAAATATGTTGTTAACCTCTGTACCTCTCTTTATAAGAGGGAAATGTCTAACTTAAAAAAGTTTTCTGCCCTGAAAAAAGTTTTCTGAAGATTCAGCAGTGATGTTAGTCAACCATTTAGCACATAAAAAGGGCAAATAACAGCTACATGAAATGCCGGCCAAAGCTCTCTGAAGTATCTGTGGTATTTGACTCTTACTATTCTCTTTTCTTGACAAATGATGTCATATTGCTTCATTGCATATGATGGAGCAATAAGATATAATGTTAATAATTAAAATAAAAATTTTTACCATCTATTTATGGAAAATGGAAACAAAGACCAGCAATAATATGCTACCATAGTACTTGATGGATTTTGAAACCAAGTATTTTTTTCAAAGTGTTTGAAAAAAATGCCAAATAATATGGGATACTACTTGGAACTTTACTTCTTTTCTTTGAAAGCGCTTCTTGTCCCTGTCTATCAAAAAAAAAAAAAAAAAAAAGCCTTCAGGATTGTTTAGAAATCTGAGAGTTATCTTTGATTCTTCTGATAGCTTCACCAAACCAGCTGATCCTACCAGTATCTTTGAACCTGTTTATCTCTTCCCAGTTCTATTTCCACTGTCTTATCTATACAGCTGGTACAGATAAGAAATAGAGAGCTTCTCTCTATTGTCTATCTTAGTTGTTCCTTAACTGATTCCTTCAGATGCTTCCTTTTTATGTGTCTTTCAACCCACCCTTCACACAGAAGCCAGAGTGATTCTTTAAAAATGTAAATCAGATCTTGCCTTTCTCCTCTGAAACTCTTCACTGGCTTTCTATTGTATGTAGAATTATCTTCAGTCTCTTTACCTTGAGTTACAGGAATTTGGCTTTGTTGATTTCTGTTTACTTCTCCAGCCTCATTTTGAGCCACTTTCTTTTTCTCAGTATTGTTCCAGCCAGTTGTCCACCCTTTATTTCTTAGAATACCCCAACCTGTGTCCTACCTCAGAGCATCAATACACAATCTTTGCCTGTAAAGCTTCTATACAAGGTGTCCCTCCCTCACTCCTTGTCACTTTTAAATCTCAATCTAAATCTTATATTAAAAGATACAGGTTTTCTGGGATAAAAAAGTATCTCAGCAGGTCTTCTCCTTTGTCCTCTAACACAGAACATGCTTATTACCTTCTAAGTGCTTTTATAATTTGTAATTATTCATTTACATATTCATTTGTCTGTTTAACGTTTATCAACACCAACCTGACTATAAGCTCCAAATGAGCATGAGTGGTTTTAACTTACTGTATACCTAGTGCTGAGAATACTATCACTTAGTGGGAATTTAATAGATGATTTCTGAATAAATAAATAAATAATAAAGAAAGTGAATCTTGTTTCTGGAGTACCCTTTTATAGGTATTCCTGATTAGTTTGTATATTAAAATAAGGTAAAATAAAATAGCCTGGAGATAAACTAGTAGTAAGAATTGAAAAGAGCTGAAATTAAATCTGAGAGTGAAAACTTAAGGAAGAAAAATAGAGGAGAGTGAGGGAATAGTTACTGGATAGATGAATAAAAACAGAAGAAAAACAACATAAAAATAAAACCCTTGTTCTGGTCTGTTGAAGGATTATCAAGTATAATTTCTAACATTCAAATACATTGTTTTACATGCCCACGATGTAAACTCCTACTTAGCTTCTCAAGTTTCTAGAAAAGTGTGCTGAACATAAATAACATATATGTATCTGAGTTTCTGTTTTATGTGTATTGCTTATGTGTATTCAGTAATTCTTCCCTCAAATTTAATTTCAGTTCTTTTCAACTCCTACTATCAGTTTATCTTCAGGTTCTTAATTTTATTCTTTTCTTTTTTCTTTTTTTCTCTTTTTTTCTTTTACTATGCGCACTAATCAGCAGCTCTTCTACAAAAGCGTAAACAAGTTATCACAAAAATTGCACCATAAAACAATATACATTGATTATCTCACAGTTTCTGTGGTTCAGAAATCTGAGTGTGGTTTAGCTGGGTCCTTTAGTTCAGGGTCTGTCACAAGGTTGCAGTCAAGGTATTGGCCAGGGCTAGGGTCTCATCTGAAGGCTTGAGTGGGAAAGGATTTACTTCTAAGCTTTTGGACTGAAGGCATCAATTCGTTAGTGGCTGTCATACAGAGGCTACCCTTAGTTACCATATGGGTCTCTTCAGTATAGCAACTTGCTTCATCAAAGTGTACAGTCTAAGAGGCAATAGAGAGAGTCTGCTAAAAAGATGAAAACCACAATCTTTTGTTACCTACCCACTGAAGTCACATCCTATTACTTTTTTAGTATTCTGTCAATTAGCACCAAGTCATTGGGTTCAGCTACCACTCGAGGGGAGGGCATTGTGCAAGGGCATATCCTGGGAGGCAAGAATCATTGTGGGCCAATTTAGAAGACACCTAGCATGGTATTTTTTTTTTTTTTTGATGTTTTGGTTGTGTGTTTGTGTGTATGCGTAAGTCAAGGAAAGGACAAAGTTCCACATAGGACAGTGCAATTCAGCAGGTACAAGCTGTTGGAATTAGATATAACTATGAGAACATATTTCCTGGGAATACGAAGAAAATTTGGGAAAGCCATTCACAGGTTATGTATAGAGGTCTGAACCATATCATTTGACTCTGAAGGGGCACCTGGATGTGACATGTCCAACATATTCCAATAATAAGATTTTTCAGAGCACTGCTAAAACTCTCCATTTTACCTTTCTTAACAACTCTTTTGAAGTTATTGATATACTCAAAAGTACTAAATGTTGCCAAAGAGTTGGAATTTGTAGAGCAACTGTGGGTGGAGGAAGTTTTACAGACTTTGTACTACAGAGTTAGTGCATGTCAGCGGTACAAAGGTCCCAAGTTATTTTACAGTTCTCTTGGCTTAAGATATAATCTAGAAAGTCAGAGAAAGTTCTCCAGTGATCTGCCACTAATTTTGTAACCTTTAAGCCCTCTGATTGATTGAATTAGAAAAATGTTTTATCATAAAAACTGAATTATCAGTACACTTATCTATATAGTAATATATATCTCTTTTATTTAGAATCAACTGAGATTTATTCAGTATTTATGTGACAGGCATTATGTTGCCATTTTCCTATAGATTATCCAAGAGACTGTGTTGACTATGAAGGGTGGATAGTAGAACAAAAGTCTTTTCAGAACTTTCTAGCTTGAGAGACTGAGTTATTAATGAAATAATTATTTTAAATTATATGATGGCATTAAATATAACTGTGGGCAAATAGGAGATGGCAAGTTCTGCTTTATACATAAAACCTGATAGCATATACAATGATTTCATGAGGGGAGGTTTAGAGGTGGAGGGATAACGTTGAGAAACATTATGAACATTAAGTAAGGAAGATGAGGTGAGATGACCGCTGCCCATCTCTTACGTATCAAAGTGGTTCAGTCGATCTCAGTAGCTCTCTTTACTTTTCTTCATTCTAGGAATAAAAGAATGTAATTGGCGACAATAAGTGAATTTATTTCCGATGAATGAATATGTATGTATGTGGCAGCTAAGGCTCTGAGAGCGGTTACACCTTCCAATTAGAACAGGTAGAAATTAGTAGGTATCTCACAGGTTGGTATCTCTTGCCTTTGGATACACAGGAGAGCTGTCTATATTCCCTTTGTCAGTGGACAGAGTCACTGAAACTTCAACCAATGCAGCTCTTGCTACCTTCTGAAAGTGAAGAGGTCATACTTTTCCAAGCATTGGTATTCCACCTCTCTTGCTGTTTGTTCTTGTTAAACCCTAGGAAGGAATAGTCAATTCTTCCAAAAATTTTATTGGTGCGAAGGTGATGGAGGCACACTGCTCAAAAGAGCCTGTGGAGGGGAGGAACATAGTTGACTGGCAGCCTGCGTGCCAGGGCCAGTGTTTCCACAGGCTACTGTTAGCCAGTGTCTGCACATGACAGAGGTACTGGAGTGGGGCCCTTTCTCTCTCATTCTGGACTCTTCTAATAGTCAAAGACTCGCTTTCAGCCTGACCGAGACTTTCTTAGTACTGTGCTGTGGCATGATGCTCTTCCTACTAAATCCTCCTTTCTGTCTCTCCTTTCACAGGTGTCAGACCTGCCTTGCTACCTGAAAGCTCTTCCCACCTATTTCTGCTCCCTTTTCCTTTGATTTTCATAGATAATTGACTCATTAAATGTCTTGAGCATGTCAAATGCCATATTGGTGTCAATGCATTAAAGGACCTGAACTGGCCCAGGTGGTAAGTTCACCATCCCAAGTGACAATTGTGCCATACACTATTATGATCAGCATGCCCAGTCTCTGAAATCAGCTTGTTAGAGGTTCGGGTAGTGAGGAGGTTGGGAATGGCATAATAGACTTAGATTCTTTAATTTGATATAAGTAGGGTTACATTTTGGCACTGCATTTTATTAAAAAAAAAATAGAGCAGTATATTACCACATCTTAGGAATATTCTTTCTGTTCAAAATAGAATTTCCAAATTTGGCATGTGTTTCATTTTCTAGGACAATTAAGTCACTTAGAATACCATGTTTGCATATTGTCCTTTGGATGAGGTATTTCACTGTAATAAAAAAATTCAGTGGACTGAGGAATGCATACGTGAATTGAGCTCATCTGTTTTCTGTGTTTTTAGATATATGTAGATTTGAACAATGAGAGGTTTGTCATTGACTGGTAGCAAAACCCAGAATATGAAAAGTTAGTTTGTCCACTAGTTGGTACAACAATCCAAAAATTCACCCTTCTCTGGTAAAATTGTGATAGTGGAATCACAGCAGAGTTTGTATATTTCTTTTGAAAAACCTGAGGAAGATTCTGGTCTCCATAATGGGAAAGTTCCTATCAATCTTGTGGCCCACTATATCCCTAGCCTTCAGTGCCTCACGCGTGGTAGAAGTTCAATAAATATTTGTTGGGAAAAAAATGAAGGGCATTATATTCAGGATAGTTTCATTGTGAGTAAATGTCATTCTATTCTAGTACTTTGACTATTTTTGTATGTAGAATAATGGATTAATCACAAGTCACAACTGTGTTAATTCTTCAATGACTTGTGTTTCTTGGACCCTGAATATTTCTTATGTGATGGGTAAACAGGGGAGTAATTTTGCTATAACGTGAAAGAGGTGTAGATACATACATGACTTTTCTCAGGTTAATTTTTTTTTAAGTGATCAGGGTGAACTCTCATAATTAAAGAATTGCCTTAGCAATGTGTGAAGTCCTTATGAAAAGATTTTGAAACTCTACAAAAGTGCCTTGTTTTAGTGCAAGCCATGCCTGCACTCCACAATGTAAGCTACAGTGAAATGCAAGTGCATTATTAAAACAATGGATTCACAGGAAAGGCAACAATATAGATAAGATTATTGATGTTAACAAACATGTCTCTATTAGAAGCAAATACCCTCTAAGAAGTACACCTCAAAGGAAAATGTGTAAGTGCCAAGGTTCAAGTTGCAAAGAGCTAACCGATACTAAATGCCAATGCCAAGCATATTTTAGATGTATTTGTGTTTTTATTACGTATGATATTGTTTTTGTTCTCTGGATATAGTAGTTTTTAAGTGTTCTGCTCCAACCTTATTTTTTTCCCAGAGTCAATGTTATTTTCACCATGCGATTTTATAGAAAGCATGTTTCCCTTCCTCCCACCCTGAAACATATGTATAATATGATAGCAAGACTGTTGTATGTAAAAGAAAAGTATAGTAACTTGGTTAGGAATCCAGCTCTAGCATCAAGTTTCTTAGATTTAAGTTTCAACTTTGCCGTCTTAAGGCTGAGTCCACTTAGTATCCCAAATGGTAAAATAGGGATAATTATAGTATCTGTTTAATTGGGCTGTTGTGTAATTAAAGAGGTTGATGTAGTAAAGAGCCTAGAGGAGTATTAGGTACATAGTAAGCAGCTCGCTAATGCTAACCATTATTGTAAAATAAAGGAACTCTTTCCCTAACTAAGCCACATAAGAGAGAGTTCACTGTGCTATGTGGAGATGTGGCATGGTGTCATAACTGGAACCATAATATAGAAACTCCTTTAAGGATTGACTCATAGTTCTTTATAGGAATTTTAGAAGCCAGTCCTCTCTATTATTTGTATTGAATTTGTATTTACTATTGCTACAACCTGTTCTTTAAATTTCCTCTGGCTAGAATCACTGGACCGTGACTTAAATTACAACTTTAAAACTGATTTCTTCCAGTTACTTGGGCTCTATACAGTGGAGTCATCATATACTTACTGTTCTTATTTGACATTTTCTCTTTTTTTCTTGATAAATTATGACCTAGTATAATACTTATATTATATGTGAAATTGATACAGTATAATAGAAACAAGAAGTAATATCAATAAAATGATCTATCATAAACACAGCTAAAGCTGAGGAACACATGTCCAAAATTAAGTGATGTTGAATTAAAGTATACCTTTTTTTTTTTTCCTTTTTAGAAAAAGGTGATGAAACCAAAGATTAGTGCAAAGACAAAATCCTTTTAGTACCTCTAGCAATGTTGTATTCTTGGGAATCTCTGGAAGAACTGAATAAGTGTTGTGTAGGAGTTTGCTTTTAGAGTAGGATCTCTGTGTCCTTTTTTAGATTGTTGAATTTCCAAAGTAGCCATTCATCGTCTGGGGTTAAACATTGCTGTCTTCCAGCTGAGAATTTTAAAACAACTTGCAAAATAGTGAACTAACTATACTATCACTGGATCAAGCCTGATGATCAAGCTAAGTGACAGGTCGGACAAAAATATTTCAAACGCTTTTCAATTCTAAGAAATATTAATAATAAAAGAAGGGTACAACATCTGAGAACAAGTTGTTGTATCCATTTTGCTTTCTTCCATTCATGGTGGAAGGGAAATATTATGAGAAAAAAAGACACTTTGATAGAAAAGGACTATATGGAGACTAGAGTTGTATGATTTCAAATTCTCTATAGGATCGGGATGGACTCTTCTAATATGAATATAGATAAATAAAATTATAATAAGGGGAAAAAGTAAATTATGTATTACATATCTGTATTAGGCTCTGAGATTGATATATACTATTTTATTTAATTACCCTCCCCCCAAAAAAGACCTTGTGATTTAAGCATAATTATTCTTATTTTATAGCCAAGGAATCAGGATCAGAACATCTGAGCAATGAATAATGTCACTCAAAGTTTTTTCTTTCTGCTCCATCGAAATTGTCTTAGGATCTTCATCCTCCTGTTCCCCTCTTCTAGTCCTCTCCACCCCTCATTGACGTTATTTATTCCTAGTCTCAGACTACTTGGACTCTACTCTCTTTTCCTACCAGTTCTCTCGCCTTTATCCTGTATAAGTCAGAATTTTAAGGAAGTATGCTGAGATCAGAAGTCGCAGAAGAGATCAGTTGGTTGTCTTGAGGAGACCTCAGGGTACTTCTGCTTTGATAAATTCATTGTATTCCTTAATTTAATACTCAGTCTTATAGATTCAAAAACCTGGTTTTAGGGAATGATAAGAATGACTCTTTTTCTCATGCTGGACTCATGTTAACTAAATTCATAGACATTGATATCTAAAACTAGAATATCAATCAATTCTTTTTACAATGAGAACTAAATTGGCTAAGATACTAAACAATCTTATCTTGTGACCAGTATTTTTTTTCTTTGTAGATATGTGTCTTAAGAAGCCACATTATAATTACAAGATTGCTAGTAATTACTGAATGATTAGAACAGAAAGAATTAGTAATTCTAATGAGGGTTGATGGCATCTGGTAAATTAGCATAGAATACCCTTATCCAAAATATGCACCTGATACGCTGGGCATTGATGAATTGGGTGGGCACTGGCAATGTTGTTTGCTTTTAAATACATATTTTTTACCTTGTAAGTACTTAGGTTTATGACACTTCACCTTCCGATTGACTCATTACTCAAATCTTGCTGATTCCAGGGAGAAATTCTAGAACTTAGTGTGACTTTACGCATGTGTTTTAATCCATTCTTTTTTTATTTTTTAGTTAAATTTTCAGGTGAATGATAAAATCTCTCTGTACATCTAAAGCCATAGGTACCAGATAGACTACTTTCAAAAGAGAATGGAATTTAAGCCTTTTAAATAAAGATGTGTGAAAGACTGCATTCTTGGAAATGATATCCAATTAAGATTTAGTGAGATATTAATAATGGGGCACTGTAGTATATTTTGCTTCAGAAATTTTGTCTGTTATGGTAAGAACTCTTACATATGGAGATGTCTATTCTCAGAACATGTCTTAAAGGAAGGAAACACAGTCAATGGCTGCCTCTAAGATGAGATTCAGAAAGCCTTGGGAAAGCCTTATAGGTCTCAAATATTTTTCTCGCCATCTGCCTGTTGGTCAACCTTTGAGACTAATCTCTTTGAGTCTTAAAATCTTTTACATTTAACAAATTTCTTCTTAGGATGCAGGGATATTTAATGCATTAGGCCAACGTTTATCAAATGGATTTCATTAAACAAGATGCAGATATAATTTTAATGTCTGGGAATTCTTTAGAAGAATTTAATTTTAATAATGTAATAATGATATATGTATATTCTGGATCATCTGAATGACTTTATAAAAGAGTACTCCCTTCTAATTTAAAGCCTAAATTTGTGTTTTTGTTCTTTTGGTTATCAACTATTATTACTTTAAATGTCACTGACTCATTAATAATGAGATCCTTACAGAATAAAACAGACAAACACTATCATCTCACTCTACAAATCAGGTTTCATAAAAATTTAAAGTGCAAAAATGGTGAAGAATTGAGTCCTAGGAAAGGATAATGGAAACATATTATACCTGGTTAATTATTTTCTGGGTGACTACTGATTTGAGGCAAATGAATGTTTAAATCCTGCCCATGGAGTGGTCAGATTGAAATTTAAGCTTCCTTACATCAATTATTTCCTGATTTGAATTAAAGATCATTTTTTGTCCATTAACATGTTCCTTACAGGAAAATATTGAATGGCTCTGATTACCAGTAGTGAAAAATAGGATGCATTCCCCGATTGAAAGAGCTTAAAATTGTTGGAGTGATTTTTCATCACAGAATCACATAGTAGATTGCCTTTTCTTTTTAGGAGTTTGTAGATTGATTGCTTACATACAGAGTAGGTTTAGAGGATTCTAAGATATTGATTTAAGAGTCTCAGGCTATATAGATCCAAGAAATATGTTTTCCTTTCTCCTTAAATGGATATACACTATTGAGTTTAATTTATCCTCCTGAGTTTAAGATATCTTTTGAACTTTTGGAAAAAAAATGACTCAAAGCCCTGAGGATTCTATAAGGCACATTAGTTAATATAATAAACTAATATAACAGAATAATAAATTTGTTATTAGAAACTAGAAACAATAGTTTCTTGGATAAAAGGTCCATGTGTGTGGACCCAAAGTTCTGATTGAAATAGCTCTGTTTATTGCTATTCTCTGGATACATCTAATTACCCTCACTGTGGCTGAGGTAGGCAATTTATGGCACAGACTTTGGAGAAATTTTTTCTAAGAAAATTGTGAAGATATTCCACTACTTACCACACAGTGCAACTCTTTTATTTATTCTCCCTTTTAAATTCCTACTTCTTCCTTCTGATTTTTCTTTTCCTTCTTTCTGATTTTAAGATCTTATATTTTTCTTATGTTTTTTTACACCCCCCTTTTTTTCTTATTTTTTCATGCCTTGGGAAAGTAAAGAGAGAAGGGAAAGCATTTTCATTGATGTTATACGTACCATAGTTCATTAATCCACATACCTTACAAAGTAAGTAAATGAAGTCCCTGAGTACATAAATAACAACCTAAGACAGCTGAAAAATGATAGAATCAATTTTGAATTCATGTGTTAAGCAAAAGTATTTCATATTTAGAATATTATTTATCTTAGAATATTGTATAATCTCTCTAGGTATAATGTAGTTATTACCTATCTATCCATCTGTATATGGCTATGGTAGCATTAAGAAATGTAGTTTTTATATCTTTTTTTCCAGAACCTATTCCTCACCTACAAAGAAAAGCAAAATTATTTACGGCAAATATTTAGGCTAAAGATATTTGTTGAATAGAAAACATACCTTAAAAGCTCACCATTAGACTATTTCTATTCTGGTTTGTTCTTAGAGGGTATACAGTGTGTAATATTTATGGCCACAGGTACACAATGCAATGAAAGCACCCAAATCTAATTTACTTTTCTTTTTCCATTAAATAGCCCAAATCTAAAGCTTAAATAAGAAATGAAATTCGCACATGCCATCAGTACTGGCTAGTCTGTAGTGCTTGACATCTTCAAGAACAGAATTAATATCATCATTTCAGGAGAAAGGGTAATGACAAATATAAAAATTAAGTTAACTTAGACATATGAATTACAAACTCTGTATTTATCTTTAGTGGTAATCAATCTTCACATGTGCCAGAAATCTATAAAAGATTGTCCTCAGAACTTACTATTGGGACTTTATCCTTTCCTCTATAAATTGCTCAGTTCCACCAAAGCGAAGACACTATTCCCCACTGAGGACTAAATAAATGACAAGCTTGAAGTAGTGAAAAATAAATTCATTTTCTGAGTTACTTGAGTAAAAAGATATCTGAATGAAAATCACACATTTCTCTCTACAAAATGGAAACTTACTGCTTTTTTACAACACTTATTTGAAAAGAAGTTTGGGAAATTCATTAGAAAGGGAAGGATATTTGGGATATTAGTTCTACCACACCTATGGATAATGGATAAAATAATGGATAAGAACATTGGGAATATAGATTATTTGGCCCGTTTAACCTCCAAACCTTTATCTATGTTATTACAATTCATATATTGTATATAT
>NW_011888808.1:8999874-9002598 GCF_000151845.1 Pteropus vampyrus | reverse complement strand
TTGATTACATTTCTTCACTCTGCTGATCACTGCCATCAAACTCCTTGATGTCTCTCTTGCCACCATCTTGCTTGCTCATCCACCCTCAAATGTGCCTGGCTTCTTTCATTCCTGGAATACCAAGATCTTTTCTGCCTCATTGCTTTTGCACATTACTTCCGTTCTTCACATTTTACCTAATCATCTCCTAATCATTCTTCTAGTCTCAGTTAAGAAGCACTTCCTCAAATAGGCCTTTTCCAAGCCCTCCAAGCCCTCCATCTTTATGCATTTACATTTCCTCTACATATTTTCACTGGACACTTGTATAACATTCTCATAGCATCATATACATTGCTACCAGCATGTATCATACTTTATAAATGTAAATTTGTTTTCATGATTATCTGGAGAGGGTAAACTGTTTCATTATGGAAGGGAATTTGTCTAGTACATTGTAGATGCTCAGTAAATATTTGAGAAACTAATAATTGAATAAATTAGTAATAAGAGTTAGGGTAGAATAAATTATCTACAAGATTTTATCCATTTCGAGAGATCTGTGACACCAGGGTAAATTGTTTCATTTCCATTTAAAACCAATTCTGAAGGAGATTTTGTCATAAATCATGCAAAAAAGTCTCTTAGAACACTCTCTGAGTTTTGGACTTTCATTTGGCCATTCATATCAAGGAATTAATCTCTAAGACAAATCCAATCCCATACTTTCTTACTGAAACCCTGACCTGACTTTTCACTGTATATAACATGAAGTCCAAAGACCTTGGGGTGATGTGCAAAGCCCTTATGATAGGCCCATTCTTGCAGGCTATACTTAAGATAAGAGTCCTTGACATTTGACATTTAAGACCTATACATCGTTCCCAAAATTTATGGTTCTTTTCAATTTTTTTTTTTTCTGTTTGGTATAATGCCTTTGCACTTTTGCATATCCCTCCAGTGGGTCATGGAGCACAAACCATTCCATGTCTGGTATAGGTGCTCAGAGTTGGGTGTTTTCAGTCATGACATCTTTTGTTGTGACTTATTCAAAGTTCAACACCTGACAGTCATTCAGTGATGGACTGGAAAAACTCAACTAAAATTTTCTTTTAAATAAAGATGAAGTAATTTTCTTGGATATATGATGCAAAGAACAAAATTCACATCTGTCAGGTTTGTACTTGTAAAAAGAAGTGGAAACTCAAATAAAGACAAAAAAAATTTTATAGACATATGTTTTAGAATCAACCTATGCTAATAAAACACAACTTTAATAAAAGGAGGAAGAAACATCTTTCCCAATCTTTTATTCGTCTTATTTTAATCATTTCCGTTGGCTGAACAGCCAAGAGCTAATGTGCCCTTGCTCTGGTCTGGCCTATAGTTTGAAGGAGCAGTGGATGGAGCCTCCCTGAGGCTGTGAAACAGCAGGTGGCCCTTCAACTGCCCCAGGACGTCTGTGAATGCTCTATTACTCCCTATTGGCTCCTGTTCTGTCTTGCCGAGAGTCAGACCACCATGACTGAATGCTCCCACAATAAGACTTATTTTGTTAAAAATGTTGCAGACTGACAAGAGAAAGTTTATATTTAATAACCAGAAAGACTCATTTCCAAATTTCAGGTCTAAGCAATGAGAGAGGTGCTATGAATTGTGTAGAGTCTTTTATAGTATGAGAGATTCGAAGGAAGATGTCTGAGACTGTCTCTCTAGTGTTCCATTTTACCCTTAAGGATAACTCACAGCATATTAAAACAGGAAGGGCGTGATTCCTTACCTCCTCCAAATGAAACCAGATATGTGACTACAAACTAGAGCTTACACAAGCATCCACACACAGTGTTTAAATGTACAGAGAAAGGTTTGCAGGGATACTTATACTATTAATTAATCTGTTTATGGCAAAAATGTCTGGATTGGGGAGGAGGAATTCAGGAGAGGTCTTGAGGAATGAAGATGGATTTTTGCTTTATATATTTTATATTTTCAAAAAGGTTCTGTTATAACAAACTTGCTATTTCTTTTTTCCAAAAAAATATTTTTCTAAATACAAAGATCTTTTCTTGTTGGGGGTGCAAATAGTAGCCTATGTCAGCTTCTTTAACCTTAGTAATTTAACTTTACCAGCTTTACAATAACTAATATTTTTTAAAAGGTGTTAAAATATTTAGTATAAATTTTGGTTGCCCTTTACCATTAGTAGGGCAAGGCAAATTATTGACCAACCAGAGGAAATCATATTTAGCGGATAGCAGAAGGTCCCTAACTAACCTACCAGTGGTCATTGTCATCATCATCATCATTATAATCAGCAGCAGCATCATCAAGCAGCAGTTTTTAAACAGTTCATCTGAGCATGGCATGGCACAGCACTCTACAAGGTTAATGAAACAAGTGTCAAGGACTGCTATTTAAATGTTCCCATTCATAACAGAGACTAAACATCAGTAGGAACATAAACATACAAGTACAGACAACTCTACCACTGTAAAAACACTGGCTACAAATATTTTTGGAAATGATATTGGTCATTTCTAATTGAGGAAACCAGAATGTCTCACAGGATATTCTTTAACGTGTTCTTTCTTTAAGTAGAGGGACTTTATCAGGAAGTTGTTTCAGAACATATTTTGTAATATAGTTCTTCCCTGGTAAATACAACTTTCTTTGAAGTACTGGCATTATTATAGAACAGTTACTTGCAAATAACAAAAGTATAGTAGTTCTTAATAAACATTTTTT
>NW_011888808.1:8984503-8999824 GCF_000151845.1 Pteropus vampyrus | reverse complement strand
TTTGCATATCCCTCCAGTGGGTCATGGAGCACAAACCATTCCATGTCTGGTATAGGTGCTCAGAGTTGGGTGTTTTCAGTCATGACATCTTTTGTTGTGACTTATTCAAAGTTCAACACCTGACAGTCATTCAGTGATGGACTGGAAAAACTCAACTAAAATTTTCTTTTAAATAAAGATGAAGTAATTTTCTTGGATATATGATGCAAAGAACAAAATTCACATCTGTCAGGTTTGTACTTGTAAAAAGAAGTGGAAACTCAAATAAAGACAAAAAAAATTTTATAGACATATGTTTTAGAATCAACCTATGCTAATAAAACACAACTTTAATAAAAGGAGGAAGAAACATCTTTCCCAATCTTTTATTCGTCTTATTTTAATCATTTCCGTTGGCTGAACAGCCAAGAGCTAATGTGCCCTTGCTCTGGTCTGGCCTATAGTTTGAAGGAGCAGTGGATGGAGCCTCCCTGAGGCTGTGAAACAGCAGGTGGCCCTTCAACTGCCCCAGGACGTCTGTGAATGCTCTATTACTCCCTATTGGCTCCTGTTCTGTCTTGCCGAGAGTCAGACCACCATGACTGAATGCTCCCACAATAAGACTTATTTTGTTAAAAATGTTGCAGACTGACAAGAGAAAGTTTATATTTAATAACCAGAAAGACTCATTTCCAAATTTCAGGTCTAAGCAATGAGAGAGGTGCTATGAATTGTGTAGAGTCTTTTATAGTATGAGAGATTCGAAGGAAGATGTCTGAGACTGTCTCTCTAGTGTTCCATTTTACCCTTAAGGATAACTCACAGCATATTAAAACAGGAAGGGCGTGATTCCTTACCTCCTCCAAATGAAACCAGATATGTGACTACAAACTAGAGCTTACACAAGCATCCACACACAGTGTTTAAATGTACAGAGAAAGGTTTGCAGGGATACTTATACTATTAATTAATCTGTTTATGGCAAAAATGTCTGGATTGGGGAGGAGGAATTCAGGAGAGGTCTTGAGGAATGAAGATGGATTTTTGCTTTATATATTTTATATTTTCAAAAAGGTTCTGTTATAACAAACTTGCTATTTCTTTTTTCCAAAAAAATATTTTTCTAAATACAAAGATCTTTTCTTGTTGGGGGTGCAAATAGTAGCCTATGTCAGCTTCTTTAACCTTAGTAATTTAACTTTACCAGCTTTACAATAACTAATATTTTTTAAAAGGTGTTAAAATATTTAGTATAAATTTTGGTTGCCCTTTACCATTAGTAGGGCAAGGCAAATTATTGACCAACCAGAGGAAATCATATTTAGCGGATAGCAGAAGGTCCCTAACTAACCTACCAGTGGTCATTGTCATCATCATCATCATTATAATCAGCAGCAGCATCATCAAGCAGCAGTTTTTAAACAGTTCATCTGAGCATGGCATGGCACAGCACTCTACAAGGTTAATGAAACAAGTGTCAAGGACTGCTATTTAAATGTTCCCATTCATAACAGAGACTAAACATCAGTAGGAACATAAACATACAAGTACAGACAACTCTACCACTGTAAAAACACTGGCTACAAATATTTTTGGAAATGATATTGGTCATTTCTAATTGAGGAAACCAGAATGTCTCACAGGATATTCTTTAACGTGTTCTTTCTTTAAGTAGAGGGACTTTATCAGGAAGTTGTTTCAGAACATATTTTGTAATATAGTTCTTCCCTGGTAAATACAACTTTCTTTGAAGTACTGGCATTATTATAGAACAGTTACTTGCAAATAACAAAAGTATAGTAGTTCTTAATAAACATTTTTTTTTTTCTGCCGATCAGGATAGGATATGTTCTAGTTGTATTTACTAGGATATTTTGCTTTGTTTCTGACTCTGCGCTGAATTTTTTTCTATTGACATGGCATGAACTTCATGAGCGTCAAGGAATATAAATCCTATTGGCATTGACAATTATCTGTATCTCTCATAATTGGTTTAGAAGTGGATCTTATTTTGTCTTTATTTTTTAAGAAAACAAAAGTAAACAAATTTTTATACAGTAAGACTCACCTTATAAAAAAACATAGTTTTTGCTGCTGTTGTTCATGAGCTCCTATAAAGTCTCCTTGAAAATGGTGTAAGTTGATCCTTTGGAAAATTAGTTCTGTTTCTTTTTGTTAAGCTCTTTTACTTCTTTTTGAGGAGTTGTGGAGGAATAACATAAGAAGACTCTTGCTGAGATTTTTAAGAAGGCAAGGTAGAAACTGATGTTATGCCTGTGAGAGTTTATCTTCAACATAATACAATGGAGAGAAAAGGCATAGTATTTCAAAATCTTTTAGGGATGTTTTAGGTTCACAGCAAAATTGAGAGGAAGGTAAGAGATTTCTCATATACACCCTACCTCCACATATGCATAGCCTCCCCAGTTATCAGCATCCCCAGCTAGAGTTATACATTTGTTGCAATTGATAGTCGATACATCGTAATCTCCCAAAGTTCATAATTTACCTCAGGGATAATTTTTGGTATTCTGTATTCTATAGGTTCATCCTTCTCCTTGCTAACCCCTGGCGACTACTGATCTTTTTACTGTCTGCACAATTTTGCTTTTTCCAGAATGTCACATGGTTTGAATTGAACATTATGTAGCCTTCTCGAATTGTTTTTTTTTTTTTCACTTAGTGATATGCATTTAAGTTTCCTCCACATATTTTCATGAGTTGATAGCTCATTTCCTTTTAGTGTTGTACCAAAGTTTATTTATCCATTCACTTACTGAGGGACATCTTGGTTGCTTCCAAGTTTTGGAAATTATGAACCATAAACATCTGTGTGCAGGTTTCTGTGTGTATATCAGTTTTCAACTTCTTTGTGTAAATACCAAAGGAATACTCACAATAATTTTTGAAAAGGAAAATAGAGACTAAAATTATGGTGTTCTGTATAGATATCTGTTATTCAAAGATCTTAGCAGGTGATGTTATTAGCTGTTCAGTTTTCACATTAAACCTTTTTCTCATTTGGATAATGTTTTCTTTAGCAGAAGGACTGATTAGAAATAAGGTTTCAAGGACTTCATTCTACAAGTAGACTGTAATTATTATGAGAACAAGGACTATTTCAAAATATTGAGAATAATCTAGTGTTATGGGTTCTCAACACATGTTTGTCAATAGTGATGGTGTGGTATTAATTAACTTCACAAAAACATTTCACCTGAAAGTATTATTGAAAGGTAGTTTGGGTTGTCATAAGACTATCACAGAGTTCCTAAGGGGACTTCCTGAATTTGTGGCAGGCTGTGTTAGATTTGATTGTATTTTATCGATCTATTTTTTTAAAATTAAAATCAGATGAAAAAAATTATGCAGTAATTCAGATTGATTATATACATATTTCTTAGCTTAGATAAAGAAGCAATAAAGAACAAGAGCAACTCTTGTTCTGCTATGGTTTGGTGAACCTCTTAAGATTTAATATGCTATTGGTATCATTGAAAAGATCCTTAGTCAGTCATTTAGAAATGCTCCTATCTAAAGACTCACAAGAGATTACAGGTAATTTTTCAGACTAGGGACAGTCAAATAGACTTAGGCCTGAAGAAAATGTAGTTATATACGGATTCCAAAAGCAGTAGAGATTTCTCTTCTGCCATTTCAGCAATGTGATATAAAACAATGCTCTGATAAAACATAAAAGGAAATTTATAAATCCAGTCTATGAGGAGATCATATCCACAATAGCATTAAAGGCGACTTCAAATCACACATAGACAACCTAAAGACCTTCTTCGTGATGGTCAACCTCAATAGATTGTGAAATTCAGAAACTTGGTCCAATAACAAATTTGCCCATATTTCCTTGATAAGTTTCATTAACTTCACTTATAAATCTTATTTAATACCTAGACAGCAGCAGTACCATTCAGGATTTTGGCTAGTTCATCAGCATCGGTGAAATATAATGAAGTTGAAACAAAATGTACCTATTTAACGTTTATATTGCGTCCCACATTGTGCTAGGCATTTTAGGAAAAATCAAAGCTACAAAAAAAGGAAAGAATAAATTATTTTATTTAAGAGGTAACATGAATATGTATGCCAGAAATAGTAAACCACATAAGACAAGTCATAGTCAAATTTAAAATTTGCAAGCAGAACATGCAGTGCTAAAGAAATTCACAAGAAGAAACTCAAATGTATGTCACAGTAACTGGGCTTTATTAATAAAGTAGATTTTTGGTTATGCTTTTAAAAGGAGCTTCCTTTGAATGGTATTAAGAGAAGTTTTAATTTATCCTGGTTGGATTAGCTGCATATATAATATGAATGAAAGCTGACTTCATAAACGTCAAGAAAGAGAATAGAAAATGCTACAGGGACCCTCCTAAAAAAGTAGATATGGTAGTATGCACCTTAAATTTTGTTCAGAGGGTAGATTTCATCTTAAATGTTCTTTAAAACAAAACAAAACAAAAACAAGAAACAAAACCCCATAAGAGACCAGAAGGAAAATTTTGTAGGTGATGGATATGTTTAGATCCTTGGTAGTGGTGATAGTATCATGGGTGTATGTCCATACTCATTATGATGTACACTTTAAGTATGTGCAATTTTTGTATATATCAACTATACCCCAATAAAGCTAAAAAAATGAGATGATCTTGTATGTAGAAATTAGAGAAGTTGTAGCTCATGCAAGTGATCGAGGGTCACAATCGAGTCTAACACTTATAAATATTAGCAGAAGCAAGTGAGTGGAATTCTTATTACATAAAAAATTGATAATTTTATAAACTTTTGAAAATGCATTTGATATAAAAGAATAGTCTCAAAAAAAGTGTATTCAAACTTTTGCATCAGGATAAATATTCATAGATATTCATAGATGAATTCATATATGTATGATTCTCACACATGCAGCATGAAAGATATTTTGAAATCACTTAAAATTATATCAAGCAATTAGTTGAAGTAAAATACTATAATGAATTACAGATTTTAAATTATTTGGCACAAACTATAAGAGGAGCTGTCTCTTTTAGCAAAGGTCAGTCCCTGTATTTCCCTCCAAGCTTTACAGAAAACAGGCCATTCGTTAACCCTTCTCTTTACAGAAAACAGGCCATTCATTAACCCTTCTCTTTTTCTTATTTTTATTATTTTTTAAAAATCTCTTTCTCTTATCTTTAATCTCTTACTGTTTACTGGGTCTTTGTAAATAGCTTTTAGATATACTCAAAATTCTCTCATGTTTAAATGAAAACAAATCATAAATAATCTCCCAAATATATGCATATTGCTAAACTAAATTTTAATTATTTACCAGGCATCATCATAAATATTACCTACTTGAAAAATCATTTCTGATTACTTAAATGTTATCAGTTGGTAGCCATTTAAAGCTTTTTACTTATCTTTGACTCACTTAGCCTGAACTGGCAGTTTGTGAAACAGTTTGCTTGTTGAATGATTTCTGTGCTGGGCTGTAACCTCTCGTCAGCTGTTTATGGCTACAACACTGAATTCTTAGTTCCTAGAACAGTGTCTGGTACATAGTGGCCCTCAACTGATTTTTTGTTGCATAAAAGAATAGCTACAGGGACAAGTTTTTCCAAGAGTTGAAATTACTGCATGTAACTGGACCTTTAAAAATGTACCAGGTGGAGGGAAGACTTAGACATGCTATACATGTATGTCATCAGACCCTAACTCCCTCATGTTTTCTCTTCTTTTGCTCCTGTTGTTTAGACCCTGGGTTTTGTATGTCCAGGTTGAAGAAAAGGGATGATGGAGAATGTGGCATGGTTCTGACCCAACTTTAACACAAATGTTGAAGGGACATTTCCTAATTACTGAACCCATTTGTCTGCATATATGTTTACAGCTTTACCAACCTATGTTAGTCCAGTCCTGTGATAGAACATAAGCAATAAAAATATAGTTTATTTAGATTGCTATATGATTGCTTCTGTACCCCCAGGCTTCTAATAATAGCTAGATATCATGATAGAATAATCTAATTGGGGTATAAGTGATTTGGCCACTTTAGCTTTTCCATCGTCATGTCCTGTTGCACCATGGTTAGTTGTAGGCCAAATTATTTACAAAGACTCTCTAGAAAGTATGACTTGATTTTCTCCAGACAATTTATTCATATCAGTTATGTATAGAAATATACGTATCAGTAGACATAATTCTCTATTCATATCAATTATGTATCAGAAGACACCAGAGCAACATTTAAGAGTACATGAGCTATATTATAAATAAGGGAGAAAATCTGTTGAAACTTCCCAGGCTTCCTTTTAGGCAGCAATCACTGGAGCAGCCAGAATTAATATTATTGACTCTCTTTTTAAGCGATGCTGTGATATACAGTTAAAATAGAAAGTAAACTTTAGCATAATTAAGATACTTAATTTCAGAAGTCTTAGAGATTTAAAATAGGTTTTAATTTTGGCATATGTTTTATAAACTAAAATTTAAAATTTTATCTCAGTGATGGAAAGGATGCTTAGATTATTGAGGATAAAAACACAATTATAGTTACAGTAGTAATTCTTTCATACTTATGCACACACAAAGGGTAAAATGAGTTTGGAATTCTACACAAATTAGGATAGTAATTGGACCATTTAATGTGGTCACCTAAATTTTAAAAAGCAAATTTAATGTGGTCATGCACCAATGTATCTCTGTACATCTTATTTCTGATATCTTCTGGTATACAGTCTAATTACAGAAGTTGACTTGTTTCATGTGTTTGTGCTCTGTAGATTAGCCTTAGACATGAAATATTTCAAATAAGCCTATACTCCTATTTATTTGGCCTTAGAAGCCATTAAGAAATGCACCTCAAATCTCTGTGCATATCTGTTGCTTTCAGCAAGTTTTAACATGGAGGCAGTAAAGATGATCCTATTTGCTTTCCAAAAAATTTAAAAAATGCCCTGCTATAAACTGTGGTATATTACCTTCCCCTGCGTAATCACAAGTGACTTTTTTTTTTTAACTCAAATCACCCAGTTTACCACTGGAATTAGGGTTTGTTACCTACTCTCTTAGAATTACCGAAAGTGCTTTTGAGAGTATATTTGACCTTACGAATTAAAGATAAATGATAAAAATGTATGAAAGTTTATTCCCTTTTCTAAAAAGTTAATATCATGGAGAAGCTCAGGCATTAAAGGCATTTAGAACATATTTTCATCTGAAAATCAAAATTAATGTAAAACATGATTTTTAATATACCTTTTCACAGCCCAAGCATGGGGACTATTCAATCTGTGTAGTAATACCCTCTCTGTGCATAAAACCATATAGAGTACTTAGGGAGATGCAAAGTATGGAAGTCTCAAACCTATAAGGTTTGACTTTCACAAATAGGAAGAAAAATGCATATAAAGTGGTTAATATGAGATAATATATGTTAAAACATCAAAGAGAGTTGTACAGATAATGAGCACTAATACTAGTTCTGAGAAGAAAAATCAGCTGGAAACATTAAAGAAACTTTGTGCAGACTGAAGGTCTTGGGCTGGACTCCAAAGGAGTAAGAATTGAGTAGACAAAGGAGAGAGTAGTTGCATACTCCAGCATAGCCTAAGCAAAAGATTAAAGGCTGGAAAATGCATGGGAAATAGTAGAGAATCATATGGTGAGAGAAAAGGCTAGAAACATTTGATATTGTGTGACCTTAGGCAATTTAATTAATATTCTTAATCTCAGATTCCACATATGGAAGTGGGAGTGATAAACCCAAAGAGTTGTACTTGTGGTCAGAAACAATTATTAACAGGTTTTTCACAATACCATGGTGCTGAATGAATTTTGATCGCTCCATTTTAATTTTCATAGAAGAAAGAAAAGATATAATGGAAGGTGGAATACATTTAAGTTAGGTTTTGGAAAACTTGACATACAAAAGACATTCAAACTTTATCCTCTAGGGAATGGATAGATTTTGAAAGTTTTGAGATGGAATATTGAGTTGGTAAAAATAATGTGTTTTGAACAAATCCACCTTGTGATAATATGCAAGATTTATTACTAGTTTGTAAGAATGAGTTAGAATACTTATTTAATACTCTAAATACTTATTTAATACTTATTTAATACTCTAAAATTAAATTAAGATGCTTATAGTTGCCTTTTTCAGAATTAATGAAAGCAGGAATAAAGAAGGTAGTTTTGTGAAGTTAATATTAGTAATCGATAGGTTCTGATTAATCTCTTTATAACAGTAACTCAGTCCCCTAGTCTGCAGTACTTTGTAGTTATGGCAGCACAAGCAAATTAATACAAGTGTTCATAGGTACTGGGTAGCCCAAAACAATGACCTATGACAAATGGAAACTGTTTATAAAAAATGGGGACTTTTCCAGGTGAGAAAATAAATAAATAGTAAGAAACGTTGAAGAAAGCCGAGAAAGGACATCTTGGCTTGTTGCATATAGAAGACAGTGGGTCACAAGACCATGGCATAGAGTGCTAGTTTGAATAGATAAATTTGAGTTTATTTGGGACATTTTGAGTTTGAGGTGGTAGCGGAATGTGAATGAACATATTCAGTAAGCAGGTGGAGATGCAGGTCTAGAACTTAGAAAAGAGTTCAAACTTGATATGTGGGTATGGGGACATTCATGAAAGTGTGGTCATTGAAGTCTAGAGAAAGAATCCATTGTAAGTACATCTAGATAAAATAGGAGAGCTTTTCTAAAAACTGAAAAAATGCCAAAATTAGAGGAAGACAAGAGCTAAAAATCAAAGGAAAATACACTTAGAATGAGGGCCTGTGTTTTTCTTCTCATACCTCAGTTTTATATAATTGTGTACCAAGAGTGTGTCCAAATGAGTGTGTTCAGAGTGACAAGAGGCTCCAGATCTGGTAAAGGGAGTCTAGTATTAGCAAAGCAAACAGGGAGTCAGGGGAAAGTATGGTAAGGGTGATAATATTGGGCAGTTGCAATAAAAACAAAGTTGATTCCTTGAGAGAAGGGGCAATATAGCCGGAATTTTGGTGGCAGGAGCTTATTGTTTCTGAGATAAATGATAAATATGGCAGGAAGCACCTCCATGCTTCTTGCTTTCTCATAAGCATTATAGACAAGTAAACATCCGTGCCATGACACAAAGCAAACATAACAGCTGGCATGGTATAGGTGATATAGGAGAGACTCTGATTCATGCTATAGAAAGTGACATCTAAACTAAGGTGAAAAGAATGAAAAAGAGATAGCTGGTCAAGGAGTTGTAGAGAAATGGACATGTTGCAGACTTTGGACTTAAGCTGTGAGCATTGATAATTTTGAATAAGAGAGTGATATAATCAGATTTATGTTTTGGAAGGGATGTGACTAAAGACTCATAGTCTAATTATGAAACCGTTGAATATATCACTGCAATAGATGATAGCGCACTGGTCTAGAAGGGTGATAATGGATATGGAGGAAATAAGTAAATTCCAAGTGCATATAGGAAATACAATCAACAGAATTTCATTAATTGGTTGTGGAAAGTAAAGGAAAAAGACTGATCTGCAGTTTACATCTGTGCAAAGAGGTGGACCATGATGCTGCTCACTGAGCTAAGGAACATAAGAGTGGGGAACGGAAGTGTTAAAGGGGAGAAGATGAATAAACTTCTGAACTGGCTTAATTTAATGCAGATGTAGAAATTAAGGTTTAAACTCATGATCAAGAGAAAAATTTTGGTTAGAAATAAAGGTTCAGAAGTGATCATATGCTACTGTTATTAGTACTAATATGATTACAAACAGCAGCAACAGCGATTATAGACTACGATGACCTGAAAGTGGTAGAAAGGAGAATATTTCAAGATAATGGAATATTAGCGACAGACCCTGCTGTGAGGTCATATAAGACTAAAAGTCCTCTTATAGATTTACCAAAAGAAAAACACGAGCAAATGTTTTAGAAAGTGGAAGGGGAGAAGTAAGAGTGAAGTGAATTGATGAGTAAATATTAAGTAAGAAAAACAAAACAAATATAAAAGAATATTTTAAGGTGTGTGGCTTGCAAGGAAAAGAGAGATAAGGAAGTATCCAGAGATAGTTGGATGGAGGGACAGAGAGATTTTCTAAGATTGGAAAAGCCTATACATGTTGAGAGGCAGACAGGAAGGAGACAGTGGAGAAGAAGAAGTTGACAATATTGGAGAAACAAACTGTAAATGGCCAAGCCAGGGGCCTAAAACAACAATGGGTTATGCTACCTAGGTCATGAATAGAAGGATACAGATTATATCAAGATGCAATATGAATTTCATGGTAAGAAGGAAAAGGTAGATGTATTTTGTTAGTTTGGAAGTTGGGGGTTAATGGCTGTCATTTCTAGTGGCTCCTGTGTTTGTGTGTTGGAGGAACCGGGCTCTGGTACCGAAGAGCTATAGTAGTAAACTCAGGCAGAAAAATTTCTTTTGGTCAGGATTAGTCTTATAGACACATTCGTGAGTCTACTCTATTGCATGGTAGGGTTATGTTTGACTGAGGTTCCTAAGCATTGTGTCATAGAAATATGCTTTTTGAATAATGAATTTATTGTATAAGAGAAGGCTTGACATTTATGGATATAAATAAGTTCTAAAATATATTACATTAAAGCACTTGACCCCCTAGTAATGTCATAAAACATTTCCAGAAAAAAAAAATGACAGAACCAACACATGGTAAGTTGGATTATATGTTATTTGATCCTACATGTCTTTTCTTAGCCTTTGTAAGGAAGACAAAACAAAAGTGACAGAAACACAAGTATGCGAGATAGCAATCGTAATGTACATAGATCTGAATAATCCCAATAATTAGAAAATTGTCATTAGTACAAAGTTTAGATTAGTACCTTTAACTTTCGGGGTCTTCTGAGATGGGGCAGGTTCTCAATATGGGAGGAAAAAGAGAAGTGGGGCAATACAGAGCAGGAAAGAAATTATTTTTCTTCCAGTGAGTTGACTCTATCGCTAACTAGCTGTGGGATTTTGGGAAGATTACTTAATCTCATTAATTTGTAGTTTTTCTAAGCAAAGGGCAGCTGGGAACCTAATTTGTGAATGTCTCTGAATATCATCATCTTTTTATATGTTGTGTATTTAAACTTCAAATGTATATTATTATTCCCTTTTTCTAGATAAGAAAATGGAGGCTTGGTTAAATTAAAATATAACTTCAAGTTCAAATAGGTTGACCCTAAAGCTAGGTCTATCTGAATTCAAAGTCTATGCATTTTCCATAACACTTACTAATATTCGCTTACCCTTCAGCCCCCAAATCCTGCATGAGTATAAAGGATTAAGAAAGATTTTTTCCCTTTGGTAACACTTTGTTCAGTTCCTGCCTTTCCCTTAATTCATTCTCTGTACTCTCACATTTCCTTGTTTATTTTATAGTTTAATAAATGGATTCCTTGGCCCACTTCTGATTTCATCACACCCTCTATTTTTCCTAATTCTCCCTCTCTCTTTTTGTACCTTTAAAATAGAGAATTCTGACCATCTGAGAAGGTAGCAGACATTGGTCATCAAAGTGCATGCATAGTATTAAGGACAGAATTATACTTGAAAAGAAAATTGTGTCACAGAATAAGTTTCTTTTTTCACTGACCCCATTACCTTGCTAAACTACTCTGCTTTATTCATATCCTTAGCTGTAAATAGACAGTCCATATTTCATAGGTTGGTTCAGCTAAAAATCTTGCTGGGCCCATCTGTTATGTGGAACAATTTCTATCAGGAAATCTAAAATTCTACAGCTGGAAGAGACTCAAAGATCACCTAATCATACTAGGTCATGTTAAAATTGGGAAATTGGGTCTCTGCAAGGATGAGTACTTTCCCCAAGGCTACCATGAGGAGCAAAATTTGTACCTGCCCATTGGAGGGCTTTGAATGAGGATCTTAGGCTTAAAAGTCTCAACACCTGATCAATTATTTAGCCGGAAAGGGATTGAAAGGCTTTGTATGCTTCCTAACGGGATATATAGTTCAGCCATGCGTCTTAGTGCTTGAGAAGATATAAGGTTAATCACAGCTGTGTTGCTTTATATATGAAACTGATTTGCTCTACGAGATCTGTAAAAAGGCAGTGACCATGTATCTTTTGGTTTTCATAGTACACCCTGCACTCAGCAGGATACTGCTAAGTGAGGAGTACTTGACTTTATTTATTAGAGAAATAAATGAATTTATGAATACTTTCTATCTCTTAAATTTTTGTGAGGTTCCAAAGAGAATCTGAGCATACTGGGCCCATAAGAAGTTTTAAGGGAATATTAGTTATTATTATTGCTAAAAGCAAGGATGAGTGTCCTCTTGCTTTATATCCACCGTTTCTGGTTATCAAGGATGCTTCTGATCATGTTCGATAAATTCTTTCATCTTAAAGTCTATCCTTAGAGCTGAAGAATGTCCATGGGGGCCTTAGAAACAATTGACAGGCAAGAAGGACAAGAGAATAGATTATACATTTGTTGTAGCATAAATGTGTAAAGATGATACAAAAGGAGGTAAGAATAAGGGTCTATGTTGAAGATTATGGAAAGACTGTCAACAGTGAAGTTTCAAAAGTGTGGAGACTATTTCTGCTAGGCTTTCCTTATCCTTCCTTCTCTCTCAATGCTGAGAGGAAGAATTCTTGTATTAACACAGTGTTGGCAACTTGGTCTTCTGCAGTTCCTTGGACATGTCCAGTGAAACCAGAGAAATTTAAATGAATTTAAAGGACTCACTTACTTGGCAGAAGGGTAGAATTTTTTGTTTTGAAAAAAAGTGAAATCTATTTTCACCTAATATCCAAATCTACGTAAACACCGGCTGTCATTACGGAGTGAAGGGAAGTGTGGTGTATTCACACTGGCCTCACGTTCTGTACATTTTCAGGATGTATGTATATTAACAAATAGTAGTAGCCTGGTGCAGTTGTGAAATTATAGGTCTAAATCATAAATGTTATGTCTGTATTTAGTATTAATATTAGCACAGGGCAAAAATATTTTTTGAACGGGTTCTTAAAATTAGTTATAGTTTCTCAAAATGTATTGATTCTAGCAGGTTGTACTACAACTTTTCTCTTTTTTGCCATGAAGCAACACATTATTATTGGTTTCCATGAGGGTTTGGATCATATACAATTTTAGAAAAATGGTGAGATGTTGTCAGTGGCTTGTGAATTACTCTGTTCCTTATAAGCTAAACTGTTATTATGGCCATTCAAAAAGCTGTACTCACATCTTTGAAATATTGCTCTTGGAAGAGAATTTCCTCTTGGGACAATGCACTTTCAAATTCATTCCCGTTAAGTGTCTGTAGAGGAAATATTTGAGGTCAGGAATAACCAAATCCTAGAAAACAAGTATAGACTGTCAAAAACCAGGGCATCTGGAATCTTTAAGTACCAGGAATGCCTGTTGCTACTTGACCCACTTTTTTCTCTCCTTGTAAAATAACTCACATTGTTTCAGTGACATGAAAATGAAGCAGGCTACAAAACTTTTATTTTATTTTGAAATGTCTTAAAATAATCAAGAAATCCATTTTTAAATGTCAAAATTTATTAGGAGTATATACTGCTACAGGTAATTCAAATAGTAACTATACATATGGACAACAGCTTCACTAAATTGGATTTTAAATGGATGGGAACACATGATAGCATCTGACATACAGAAGTTCTTATTCAAACAGAATTCATAAAAGCTACATCAGCCAAGGTGAAACTCAAATGAGCTTTTGAGCCATTGATTAGGAATTGAAAATAGTTCATTTATAACACATTTCCCCAGGGTTACTCACCTATAACTTATTTTATAATGTATGCACGCATATTTTAGTGACATTGCTTTTAAAAATTACTATTGACATCTTATTTTTCATAAATTACATCTTTTTAATAGTACAAATTTATTGATGATCTTGATTTTTAAGTTTAAGAAATATGTATGTTGGAAATCTGTTTTGTTGCAAGAGAGATATGGTTCTTGGGGTGTAGTTTTAGCACTAAATGGACATATTTCTGATCAGTTAATATATAGAGAAAAAAATTCAGAGGGTTTAAGCCATGATCAGGTTATCACAGGCAGAGGAAATGCCTTAATATTGGCTACAGCATGTCATGAGAGACTCACAACTCCTCAGAGTCTGTCTGCTACCGTTTGCTTCATTGAAAAGTTCCTAGAATTACCGTCCAAACAGTAACATCATTAAAAGAAAAAAAAAAACACCAACCTGGCTAATGGAGATATTTAATCTCTCAGAGTTTTATTATCTATGTAAAGTGTTTGACATAATAACATTGATAATCAGTAATTTTCTCAGAAGTACTTATGGAGAAACAACATTTTAGGGTTTACAAGTATACTTATCTTTAGTTGTTTTTACAGAATTAAACATTAAATATCCCATTATCAGGAGTTGAGAAACTGAGGCAAAAGAGGAAAGATACAGTATGATTTCTTAGAATTTTAAAATCTCACAAACTTCATTCATATATTTAAGTCCCTTAGAGTAAAGAATATATTTTATGGTGTCATTATATGTGTAATGTGTAACCTTATGTTTATAGATAAGCATCACATTAGCACTGATGTACTTTCCACTTTGATTGAGAAATTCAGTGTTCTATTTTCTCTGTTTTGAGTATACTGAATCAGAGCCTCAATTAGAGTAATTGGTTAGTAGTAGAGCCACATTTTTAACAAATAGTTCCTGGCAAGTACGGGCTTGTTAGATGGTTGGTGGCTAACATATGAGACCCACTATATTACTCAGTTGAATCAGCACCTACTTGCCTCAAGGACTACCATTTCCTATGAAGTATTGCAGTATGTATGCTTTATTATATATAACATCCCTCATTTTTGCTACATCATCTAAGTTAATCAATTGTTACTATTTTAGTGACATTGCTTTTAAAAAAGAATTATCCAGAAGAGGCCCAGTTAGAAAGAAAAACTAATATTAATACATATGTCTTCTCTGGTCCTAAGCCTCATATTCTTTTATATAGCATCTTTTAATTAACTTTGTCACCAGTGTTTGTGAGGCATGCATGAATATATCATGACCCAGATTACAGAGGAAACAATAAGGGTGATTGCATTCAGCTTATAGATATTTTCTCTACTCTGCTTTCTCTAAAAAGATCATATGTGGTATAGTGGATATAATGCAAAATTAAAATAGTTATATTTGTAAGTATAGTCAAAGCCAAAAAGCAAAACCTCATCAATATGATCATGCAAACTTCCAAACATTAAGCAGAGCTTTTCTATCCCAGGGCTAGTAGGCTGTCTGGTAGCTTGTGTGGGTCAGCCTGTACATACACATATG
>NW_011888808.1:8975424-8984453 GCF_000151845.1 Pteropus vampyrus | reverse complement strand
CTGACATACAGAAGTTCTTATTCAAACAGAATTCATAAAAGCTACATCAGCCAAGGTGAAACTCAAATGAGCTTTTGAGCCATTGATTAGGAATTGAAAATAGTTCATTTATAACACATTTCCCCAGGGTTACTCACCTATAACTTATTTTATAATGTATGCACGCATATTTTAGTGACATTGCTTTTAAAAATTACTATTGACATCTTATTTTTCATAAATTACATCTTTTTAATAGTACAAATTTATTGATGATCTTGATTTTTAAGTTTAAGAAATATGTATGTTGGAAATCTGTTTTGTTGCAAGAGAGATATGGTTCTTGGGGTGTAGTTTTAGCACTAAATGGACATATTTCTGATCAGTTAATATATAGAGAAAAAAATTCAGAGGGTTTAAGCCATGATCAGGTTATCACAGGCAGAGGAAATGCCTTAATATTGGCTACAGCATGTCATGAGAGACTCACAACTCCTCAGAGTCTGTCTGCTACCGTTTGCTTCATTGAAAAGTTCCTAGAATTACCGTCCAAACAGTAACATCATTAAAAGAAAAAAAAAAACACCAACCTGGCTAATGGAGATATTTAATCTCTCAGAGTTTTATTATCTATGTAAAGTGTTTGACATAATAACATTGATAATCAGTAATTTTCTCAGAAGTACTTATGGAGAAACAACATTTTAGGGTTTACAAGTATACTTATCTTTAGTTGTTTTTACAGAATTAAACATTAAATATCCCATTATCAGGAGTTGAGAAACTGAGGCAAAAGAGGAAAGATACAGTATGATTTCTTAGAATTTTAAAATCTCACAAACTTCATTCATATATTTAAGTCCCTTAGAGTAAAGAATATATTTTATGGTGTCATTATATGTGTAATGTGTAACCTTATGTTTATAGATAAGCATCACATTAGCACTGATGTACTTTCCACTTTGATTGAGAAATTCAGTGTTCTATTTTCTCTGTTTTGAGTATACTGAATCAGAGCCTCAATTAGAGTAATTGGTTAGTAGTAGAGCCACATTTTTAACAAATAGTTCCTGGCAAGTACGGGCTTGTTAGATGGTTGGTGGCTAACATATGAGACCCACTATATTACTCAGTTGAATCAGCACCTACTTGCCTCAAGGACTACCATTTCCTATGAAGTATTGCAGTATGTATGCTTTATTATATATAACATCCCTCATTTTTGCTACATCATCTAAGTTAATCAATTGTTACTATTTTAGTGACATTGCTTTTAAAAAAGAATTATCCAGAAGAGGCCCAGTTAGAAAGAAAAACTAATATTAATACATATGTCTTCTCTGGTCCTAAGCCTCATATTCTTTTATATAGCATCTTTTAATTAACTTTGTCACCAGTGTTTGTGAGGCATGCATGAATATATCATGACCCAGATTACAGAGGAAACAATAAGGGTGATTGCATTCAGCTTATAGATATTTTCCCTACTCTGCTTTCTCTAAAAAGATCATATGTGGTATAGTGGATATAATGCAAAATTAAAATAGTTATATTTGTAAGTATAGTCAAAGCCAAAAAGCAAAACCTCATCAATATGATCATGCAAACTTCCAAACATTAAGCAGAGCTTTTCTATCCCAGGGCTAGTAGGCTGTCTGGTAGCTTGTGTGGGTCAGCCTGTACATACACATATGTTGAATTGTGTCCTACTGACAAAATATTGACCATGTCTTCTGCATGAGTCATTTGTTCTTTTGAATATTTACTGAATTTCAGGCACTGTATAGCAGAGTACAAAACAAAGTCTCTGCCTGCTTGATGTTTACATAAGTCTATCAGGGGGACATGGAACAAAAGAAATAGTTACATAGAAATAATATTGTAGAGAATGAAGAGTGCTAAGAGTGAATAAGTGGAGGCTAAATAGAGAATCTTAGAGGGACTGATTTTGGATAGAAGAAACTACAAGTTGTAGGGTGATGGCAGAAAGGCCATCTCTTCCCTCAAATTACTGACAGCCTGGGGAGAGGCTGAGATGAGTACACTGAGAGCCGCTATTCACTAGAGCACTATTTTCAGAGTTCTGCCAAATCCCATTTTGCAAGAGAGATGTTAATATGTATTTTATGAAAACAATGCAAAGTTCTTTCATTATAGTGCATTACAACATAGCAGTATAGCTCTTCTTGGCAATTCACAATGCCTGGCATATGAGGTGTAGGCACTGGGAAGTCCAACAATAATAAAAAGTCATACAAATTTGCTTAATCCTGTATTTTAAAAATGTTTTTGACCTTGGATCCTGAATCTAGTCTAGTAAGTGCTTTACCATACAGTGAATTTGAATAGTATCAAAGAGACATTATTCAAAGAGATAAAGGTTCATAAGTGTCATGAAGTTTGGCAGCATAGATGAACCAATGTATTTTGTGAATCAAAATACTAGTTATGGAAGGTTTGGAGATCATTATTCTTTGGTGATGGCCATCATTGTCCAATGATCCTCAGAAGTGTTTCCTTAGTGGAAATGATTTTTGAATAATATATAGTTTGAGTCATTAGGAATATTAACATATATATTGTAAATCTCATAAAAAGTGGAAAACATGGTTTTATTTCTTCTTTGGCTACTCTAAGATTATTATAAAGATACTGTATACTGTATAGTGATATGTTACAAGTAAGTTCAGCCCATTAATTTTTTTTTTCTTTTGATTCTTGGTAAAGTAAATCAAAGAAGGTTTTTATTAATCAGTTGATAAGCACATATACACTTGATATTTTGAGATAATTTGCAGAAGCGACAGTAGAATTTAAAGAAACCAACAGGAGATTAAAATATCTCTAGGAAAGTAAGACGAGGATTCTTTTTACCCTTAACCCTAAACTCAAGTGGGTAGCCGTGTGGAGAGAGCTGCCTTAGAAAACAGTGCCCTTCACTGTAGGGCACCTGGCAGAAAAAGAAGTGGAGGGATCAGTATCCTGACTTGCACTCCTCCTGGCCTCAAATTGCCCTCTTGTACCTTCTAATACCTAAGAGCAGCTAGGAGAGAGAGGGCAAAGTCACTGTTGATGGTTTTCAAATAGGTCTGCCTTTGAAGCCAGAACAGAGTGAAGAAGGGTATAAACTAATTTTGGAGAGAACAATGTGTGGTACAAGGTCATTATTATATTCTCCATGATAGAAAATTTAGACTCCAGATGAAAATTATTTCATTTATTTCCACCCTTTATTTAACAAGAGGAGTGTTCCTGGCTTTATGATAAAACCAGGTCGATTGAAGAAAGTAGCGACATGACTGAGCTTTGATTATTTTGATATTCAGGTTAATTCCTGTGCCATGAAGAGTCTGTTACAACTTTGTGCTAATTATGAAATTATTATGTATTACATTTTCAAAATCTGTTACCGCTGCACCAGTGGTGTCTTCTCCCCACTATGTTATTTATTTTTAAATGTAGTGACTATTCTGCCACCAATTATAAACAAGGTGTTCTGGATAATCCCTTAGAATCATTTGCTTCCAATTTAGTTCCTCTTGCTCCTATCTCTTGTAGGAGGATTCTATTGGAATTCTGCTCAGATCCCCTTGGATCCCTTATACCATTTCTTCTTGTGTGCTCATTGGATTTGCTATCTTTGACTTCTTATATCCTCTACCTGCAGCTTCCTTTGGAAGACTGCCCTTGGGTGCTGGCATCAGTTTGCTGGTGTGCAGAACCCTCTTACTCAGCTCAGGCTGCCAAAACAAAAATACCATAGCCTGGGTGGCTAAAACAACAGACATTTATTTTCTCATAGTTCTGGATGTTAGAAGTCCAAGATCACGGTTTTAGTGTAGTCGGTTTCCGGTGAGAGCTTTCTTCCTGGCTTGTACATGTCTGCCTTTTTGCTGTGTCCTTACGTGATGGGAGGCCAAAGAGGAGAGAGAGCGAGCAAAAAAGCTCTCTGGTCTCCTTTTAAGGACTCTGATCTTACCAAGAGGGCCCCACCCTCATGACCTCATCTAAACCCAATTACAGACCTTCACTCTGGGTATGAATTTTGGGGGAACACGTTTCAGTCCATAGCAAGCAGTGAGGTGGAAGTGTCTGGGAGTTCATATCCCGTTGGGATAGCCCTTAGCCAGTGACTTAGTAGACATGTTGGTGTGGTACCTTCATGGAACTGTAGGATTGATTGATTTTTTGTTTAATCACAGAAACGTTTTTTATATTTATAATCCTATATATAAAACATGCTAAGAATCTGTCAAAATTACATTTTTATCCTCACTAGACCCATTAAATGAGTACAGTAGTATCTTTGACATTTTCTAATTATTAGCTCAAGATAACCTGTTTTTTTTTTAAACATGCTTGTTAATATCCCCATACTGATATTGTAAGTGCATCATCATCAATTTTTAGATATGCATTATACACAACCAAGACTCTAGCTTGATAAACTAAATATATAAGACTTTAAATATATGACTTTAGCTTGATAAGCTAAATATTGAAGTCAGATTTCTCCATTATTTTCAAAACTAACATCATCATCATCTATTTAGATTCTCAGGCTTATAAACTTTTGAAAACCACTATTTCCTCCTATGGAAGATACTCTGCACTTCTATCAAGTACCTGACTAACTTCTCCTGCAGTAAACTTTATCACCTCTCTACCAGGCAGCCTATATTGTGATCACTGTGTATCCTATTTATCACTGAATACCCAGCAAATAACAGTGTTAGGTTCATTGTAGACACCGCAAATACTTGTTGATTGAATGGTGAATTATTCTGTTAATTAAATAATTCCCCAAGGGATCAAAATTAACTTTTGATCCATCTGCTTTTTATGGATTTTCTACTTCCAGCTCTGAAAAAATGTGCCCTATAGACATGTGAAGAGAAAATAATCTTTATTTTTTATGGCATGTACAACTCCCACCTGTCAGTTTTTGTTAGTCTGGTCTCTAGGGTAAAGATTGGAAAATATATATATATATATTCTTTTTCTTTAACATTAAAATTAGTAGCTTTCAAACTATTGTAAGAAGTCAAGTGAAGAAAATTTCAGCTTAGCCAATGATTACAATTATAGCAGCTATATTACTGTATCACTTTGTTGATCAGTTTCTGTAGCATGAAAATAACAACATTTGCTCCTTTGCTTTTCATAGAGATGATGCGGAGATGAAAGGAGAAACACTGGTCCTGGATTTCACCTCTGTAAATCAAAGCTACCATGACGGTGTAGATCCCATGCGGAGCTATTTTAAGCTTGAAATACTTCAGCTCAGTCCTTAGCTACCTAATGCCCTATACACTTTTAAAAAGCCACCCTGGTTCTGCGGCCAGTATAAGGTGCTGGTCAAAGCTTTTACATTTAAAATGACCACTATCTAGGGACAGGGGATTTCTATATAACCTAGGTGAAGCACCTTTGGCTCTCTACCTTCAGCAGAGAACCATAAATGTCATTAAAAAAGGAGCCAGAAAAACCAACCATCTCACTTTTATGTAGTAAAAGACAGCACTAGAATTTTTATTTGGACTTACTGATGTGAAGTCCACTGCCATCGGACATGACTGTATACAGTCAAAAACTAGCTCAGTGGTTTAGTCATTTTGCTTTGAAGTTTCTGCTCTCACATTATATAGATTAGTGCTGGCGTTAAAGTAGTGGTGGAATCAGAAATCCTTATTGGAAGGAAGCATCAGAATGTAGAAGTGGCATGAAGGGCATAGCAATATGGTAGCAGTTATAATGGAGGTATGGAGGGCATAGCAATATGGTAGCAGTTATAAAACTTAGAAATGCAAGAATTTGTCAAAAACTGTGAAGAGTTTGAGATTTTACTCTAATTACAGGTTAAAAGTTAGCCTGCCACAGCTCATGGATGCTGGCAGAAGAAACAGACTCCTAGTTTAGGGACAAAAGACTTTAATCACAGAACAGAACAGCAGGTGGCTTAAGCTTTGTGTTTGCGTTGGTTCCCTTGTCCATCAGTTCCACAAGGATGATGCATGGAGACAGTGGGGGTGTGTCACAGTTGAGCAACCCTGAGTTTAGGAAAACCCTAATATTATGAAATGGAACAAGCAAAGCTACCCTAATTTTACCCTAGGGAGAGATATTATCTTTATTATTCTGGTCAGGAAACAAATCTGCCCTTCACCCTAGATAGGTAGGTATCCTTTCTCTATCTTCCAAGGCTGTTTGCAATACAAAGGTTTTTGAAAAGATAGTCCAGAATAAAAGCTCTCAATCCCTCTGCTCAGGAGACATGCAGAAATGTGAAAGACACTTTGGAGAACGGCCTCACAAGTGTCTCATTAGCTACTGAGATGGCTCTTTAGTATTCCTCAGTTGCCAGTATTTCACCTTTTCTTGGGAGTAGCACCTCTCCACTGGCTACACTTATATACTTATCCAGGTGCTAGTAAAGTGACCTGCATGATATCAAAATTTTAAAATAAATGACTTTAAACAATTGACCAAAGATCACATTTTCCGAAACCTGTGTAAGTCACTATTTTTCCCTCAGGAATTGGTTCTACTCAGCCATCAATCACTCAATGGGAAAGTTTGCAAAAATGGCATATCAGATAAATTAATTTAACAAATTTAATCTACTTATGTTTACATTAGGAATTGTAGAGGGGTATTTTATTGTATTTCCAGCCACGAGAAGCAATGTAATAATAAATTATATCTCTCATTTCATGCAGATTTCTGCATTTACCTTTTTTGGGTCATTTTTGATAGACTATTGATTCCCAGATTGTCTTGTATATCGAAATCCCTTGGAGATCTTTTTATAATAGTCAGGTCCCCTGGTCACTCACTTCCTCAGAGATTCTTACATGGGAAGTCTAGCATGTATTCCCAGAATACTTAATTTAAAAAACTTCCTGAGTGATTTTGAGAGGAGGCTTGGGGTGGGTACTTACGAATTTTTAACTAAATTTCACAGTTATTAACACTTTTGCTATTATGATTTAAGAGGAAAACATTTAAAATATAAAATGTAGGAAGCTGAAGAATATTTTAATCACAACTGTGTAATTTTAACTGGGAAAACAATATATCTTCTGAAAAGGCATGGCAATAAATTATTTTACACTTTGAGCAGCTTTGATACTTTGAGGAATAGTTTCTGCTCCAGGAATTGTTAGAACAATTTAAAATGTGTGAAAAAGCTGGTGATTTTAAAAGGCTAGAATTACCTATTGTTTGATCAGAACAGGGCTGTGTGAGTGGAGAGGACTGTGGTACCAGCACAGTGACAGAGGGAGTGCCACTCCAGCATCTCTCTGGCCAGAGTGGCTGGAGGTCCCGCCAAGGGTGTTCATGGAAGGGACTAACTTTCCCTTGCACAAGAAAGAAGAGGAAATAAACAGATATTTAGTATTTTGGCAAAGTTTCGAAGAGGTATATCAGAGTATTAAATAGAGGATATTTTTAGATTCTAAATCTCAATTTATTTTATCACTTTTAGCAGCCACTGATGATTCAAGTATTATTATCTTATTATTATTTTGATTATTTTTACTCCACGTCTTTGGTTTTTTGGTTGAAACTGGGCAGGGTGTGAGGAGTCTTCCCCAACTGGGTTTGCAACAAGCTCTGGTCCTAATCCGTCTTTAGCCTTGTAATCTCTGTTAAATCTGTTAATCTCTCCTGGTCTTACTTTCTAATAAAAAACATGAATGGTTTTCAATTAGATTAGTGGTTTAAAAATGTTACTCCATAGCCTAATGTTTGTCTCTAATGAAATTTTCAGTGATCTAAAACAAAACCAAAATATAAAAAAAAAGAAAAATGATAAAAAAAATGTAAAAATAATAAAGAGAAAGTTTAAACTATGATCTTTTATTCTTGGATTATGTTTATCCTGCCTTTTTTTAGTGGTGACACCTTTTTTGTTTTATATGGTAAAAGAAGAGTTATATCCATATATTTTTAAAGTTTTTACTTTTTTAACTTGCAAATTTAGCAATAATCCTATGCTGATTCTAATTTGACCATGTGTGTGTATATGTATTTTCTGATTTCCTGAAATTCAAAAATCTGAGAATGTTGTGAAAAACAGTTTGGTAGTTTCTCAAAAGGTTAAGCATGGAACTATCATATGACTTAGCAATTCTACTCCTAGATACATATACGAAAGACATGAAGGCAGGACTCAAACAAATATTTGTACACCCATTTCACAGAAGCATTATTCATAATAGTGAAAAGGTAGAAACAATTCAAGTATCTATTAACAAATAATCAAACGTTTTATATATATATATGTACATAGATATGAATATAGAATAGAATATTATTCAGCCACAAAAAGAAATGAAATTTTGATATATGCTACAGTATGAGTGGTCTTGAAAATATTATACTTAATGAAATAAGTCAGACATAGAGGGGCAAATACTGTATGATTCCACTTTTATAAGGTATCTAGAGTAGTCAAATTCATAGAGATAGACTGTAGAATAGAGGTTACCAGGGGCTGGAGGGCAAGGGGGAAGGGGAATTTATTGTTTAATGGGTATACAGTTTTTGTTGGGAGTCATGAAAAAGTTGTAGATATAAATAATAGTGAAAGTTTCACAACATTGTAAATGTATTTAGTGCCATCGAACTGTACACTTACAGATGGTTGAAATGACAAATATAATGTTATGTATGTTTTCCCACAATAAGAAAAGAAGTCTGAAAACTACTAGGCAACAAGGCTGCTCAATTTTTATCTCCTAATGGTTCATTATTAAGCTGCCTCTGCTTAATAATATGCCAAGTGTTTTGCCAATAGTAGATTATATTTAAAGATCAAGAAGAGTCTACCACCATGCTACCCTGAACAAGCCAGATCCCGTCTGATCTCGGAAACTAAGCAGGGTTGAGCCTGGTTAGTACTTGGATGGGGGACCACCTAGGAAGACCAGGCGCTGTAAGCGTAAAAATAAAAAATAAGGGATTGTAAGCTGACAAGGTCCTTGCAGTCTGTGAAGTCAACCAAGGGTTGCCTTGCCTAAAAAAAAATTTATATATATTATAAA
>NW_011888808.1:8965258-8973649 GCF_000151845.1 Pteropus vampyrus | reverse complement strand
GAACATTTTTTAAATAGTTGCAGTAGTTATTTATATATTTGTTTTTGTTTTCAGCTTCAACATTTTACTTTCACAAATTTCCTATCTTTTACGTCACATCTAGTATTTGAAAACCAGTGATTCAAAATGAGGGCAGAAATGTCAAATCATGTTTTGAGCTGAGTACAAAGGTCTTGGGATTTATTTCTGCCTCTACAAGTGACTTGCAATGCAGTGGGACAGGCTATTGCTAAGTCTCTCTGAAGATTGCCAGTCTACAATGTGGGCTGATTCATAAAGTTCTGGAGGAATGGTTCATGTTTGTAAATACTTCAGGACCCGTGACCTAAAGATGTTATTGAGGTGCAAAGAATTGTTTTCAAGTGATTGAACGTCTTGCACCCATGAACTCCACAGAATAAAGTGGTTTGTGTAGTTTATTTAATACTTCTAGTGTTTGGTTTTCCTGATTGCTAGACATGAAAGAAACAGAAGATCCAAGTAAATTGTTTTGTTCTCTTGTTTTAAGAAAATAGTGTCACAAAGCAAATTTCACACCAAATTTGAGGGGATTCCTTTTTGTATTAGTGTTTCTTTACTTTCCATGAATCTCTTTAGTTTTATGAATCTCTTTAGTTTTATGAATCTTTAGATCTAAATGCTATTGAAGAAAAAAAGGTCAGTGCCCCGGTGATAATCTTAGAATTACTTATGAACCATGTAAGGCCACCAAGAGGTTCCCATATCAATCATGCACATGTGGCATATCCTTCCCTTATGTTAAAGCATGCTGAAGAGAAAGGTGATGCCGAGGGCAGCATCTTGGGTGATATTGCATTCTCCTGCCCCGCACCTTTCTCTTAAATATGACTCTTTCACCCTCATCTCATTTTTGCTAAATATGAGAAAGTATGCTCAAGCGACTTTTACATAGCAGTGGAATGGAAGGGGTACATGTATTGAAATTTTCGTTTATAAATTGGCTTTCACTTTAAAGTGTCTTACATATGGTGATGAGGGAGAAGGGTTTTCAGCTCATACACTTCAGTAGGCATTGAATTGCCTGCATAATTACCTTTTCCCAAATTTGTCTTATTGCTGAGAAAAACAAAACAAAACAACTTGTTGGCTTTTTAGGATACACTATGAGTGTATTTTATGATATTTTTCAACCTCTTCCAGGTGCTACAGTTATTTGCTATATCTCACTTCCATTTGATTAGCCTGTATAAATGTCAGCCTGAGTGAATGGTTTCACTTTATGTAGTGTCTGGAAGTCTAACTAATAGTACCATTATAAAGTAAGGAATGGAAACAACTGTAAGAATCACAGTCCTTCATGGAAATTGTCTTGTTTCTTCTGATTTATGAAGTCTACCAACTGTTAAGAGTTCCTTGATTGAGCCTAACAGTCCTTGAACATAGGGATAGAATTGCATTTTAATGCAACTGAGTTGCATACTATACAGTATTTTCTAGACCCACACCAACTGTCAGGATAGCAAATGACCACTTGCAAAAAACTCATACCCATAAGATGTTTCTTAGGCTCATCGACCTCAAATATTTTTTCTGTCAATGTTAGCATATTAGTACTAGCTCCCTGGATTCAAATCCTTGTGAGGAATTACACCTCAATTTTTCAATTACACCTCTAATCACATCAGTCACCACTTTATTTTCTTCAGGTCCTGCAAGGCTTCTCTGCTAGTTTCCTGGAGGTTCTCTACTTTTTTGGCTTCTATCTTATCACTTTGTACCACAAAGTTTTCTTCCCACAACTTTGCCAGTTTCTTCTCTTTCACTTTCTTCATTTCCTTCCTCTTACTCCTTAACTGCTGTTGTTCCCAGAATTTTACATTCTTCCCACTGCTCTCAGACTACTTTCTTTTCTTTAGAAATCTCATCTTCACTCATCATGCTATAATTGCTTAAATGCTAATGATTCTCAAACTTATGTGTCTTGTCTTGCCCCCTCTGCCAATGTTCAGATTTATACAGCCTGCTCTATCTATCCATTTCAGTTTCACAGACACCTCAGATGAACCATGTTCAAAATGGAATCCATTGTCCTTCTCCCTCTAGAATCATCCTTTTGAAATCTGAGTGACAGTTTTTGACACACCACCCGCTGAACCAGCTAACAGAGATAGAATGTCAGCAATCATGCTAGATATTCCTATTTTCATTTTTTTTATCCGATCGATACCACAGTCCTTCCATTTGATCTCTCAAATATTTCTAGAGTCTTTATTTTTTCATCACTGCTCTTGCTGCACAGGTTCAATTTACTTTTGAATCAGGATTATTATGAGAGTATCCTATCTTCCTTCTTTCCAATCTCACCTTGATTTAATTTATGCCTTAGGTGTATAGTTCTAAAACACAAATCTGACCACAATATTCTTACAATATGAATGGCATTCTTTAATCTATAAAATTGATACTGAGACCCATAATATGAACCAAAGACTTTCTTTGTTCTCTGTATTGTATCACAGTCTTCTTTCTCAACACTGACCCTTCCCTCCAGCCATTAGTAATATTCATTCAACTTTCAAGACTAAGTTTATGTATAACCTACTCAAGAGACTTTCCTTTTCTCCCTTACACTGGGCTAAGTGCCTCTTCTTTTATCTCCGCATTCACAGCTTCTCACTGCACTTGTCAAGTTGCAAGGGGATTATGTTTTTTCATTCTATAAGGTCCTATACAGCAGTATTCCTGCCATCTTTCCATTCTCAGAGCCCAGTACAGTGCCTAGACCACACTTGGTACCTAAGAAAATTGAACTGAGCCAGATTATTCTGGTTTCTTATGATCTCAAATTAAAGATACAATAGCATAATAATTAATCTCTCTGCCTCCAAGGCATTCTCATTACAATCCATCTTGCACACAGCTGATAGGTGGATATAAATAAAGCATTCCTTTTATGATTTTTCTTCCTACTTAGAACCTATAAAAGCTTCCTAATGCTTTATAAAGATTTATAATCAAATTTATCTGTTTCTCCTTGTGTGACTGGTCCTAACTTATCTATTCAAATACACCCACTGCTTTTTCATAACTCAGATCTCTTCAACTCACACTGTTCTACTTTGCTATCATCACTCATAGTTCAATAATTGTAAACTTTCAATTTTACATAAGCTTTTAGCATTTACAATTAGCAATTTTACATAAGCTTTTAGCATTTAGAATGCATGCCCATTCTCTCTTCTAATTTTTGCTCTTCTTTCTGCCTGAGTATTTTGCCTTCTTCAAATCCTAATTGAAATTTGATTTTCTTGAAGGTTCAAATTATGATTATCAGTTCTATGATACCTACTACAAGACAGCAGTCTTTTCCTCAGTCTATATTTTTCTAATAAAGATATATAATTATGCTTTTTTCATACTATTTCTTCCATTCTAAATATCTCTCCCAAGTTTTTCTAAATTTTAAAGGTGCATATTTTATCTTTCCAACTATCTGCACTATTTCTCAAAGGTAAAAACCAAAACTTCCCTATGTATATTTTCATACATGGTCCTTAATATAGAATAGATTCTGTGTGCGGGTGGCATTTCCTAAGATTTCTTTTCATTCTGTGAAGTAAATTTATTTTCTCCTCATACCCTTGGAAGATAGTTGATGTATTCTTCCATTTCTTCTCTAGTAATATTCTTGTAGTATTTTTGGACACCCTTCAAATATTCAGAAAAATCATTTTTTTTTCTATATCATGACATTGATCTTCACTCAGTCCATCAAAATTAGATTTTGCTCTACAACTAGTGAGACTGCTATTCCATGCACAAACAACAATCTCTAACATAATACATTGTATTGATATGACAACAGTCTAATAAACTAGACCTGAGGTAAAGAATAGGTTGAGTTGTTTTTGTTTTTTAATCCAGTTGAGTAAGGTAATAGAAACACACTATTTGGAAAAAAGAATGTTAATTTACAGGCTTATTTACTTTTGGTTACCTACAATGGATTTCTCTTATTTTCATACATATCAGTAGTATTATGTAGAAACAATGATTGCATATATCATGGAGGCGAGGGCTTTGCATTAAAAAGTGAAATAATTTTTAAATCAAACAAAGCTGGGGAAAACAATCATAGTAATACAAAGATAAATTATCATATTCTGTATAATGAGATCTAATGTTTAACAACCACCTTTTTACATGTTAGAATTGAGTAGGACTTACATTCAAGGTTAAAACTTCACAAACTAGAGACTTTTAAATTGTAAATTTGATGGTAACAATAAATCTCCCCAGGAAGTCCAGTATTATTTACAGAGTCAATTGGGCTCTGACAGTGATCCTTCTTTTTATCTTATATATCTCAAACACCATTGTCCAGTTTTTTTTTTTTTTCCAGAGCTCTGCAGCCTATAACTTAAAACAGCATATATCAGGCACACTAAAGTCTGCTCTTCCCATCAGGGGATTTGCACAATTGACTTGCTGTCCTGGTGAGAAGATGAGCAAATTGGTATGGGGCAAAAGGTCAATCTGTATTCATGGTGTGTTAATGTCTTTGTAGATGAAAAATTATAATAACTCTCCTGCATATACCACACTGTATGTAGACCTTAAAAAAAAAAAACAACAAAAAACAGAGAAAATTCTTTGACCATATTTTAAATGAAATTGAACTGACAATTTTATCATAGTACTACTTACTGATTGCCTTCTGCCTCCAATTTGAGAGGTACTTTCAGGGAAAGAATGTTGTCCTGGAACTCTTCATTCAGACAAGACTCTTGTCACACAAAGGTTCCAGCTCCCTTCATCTCTTTTATTTATTAATCCCATATCCAATAGGTGATAATTTAATAAGAGCTGTCATTAAATTATTAATGAGCACAGCACATTTGAATTTTAAAACATTAAATCCTAGTGTTTGTTTCAACATTCTCTGTCCTGCTGTATTAAGCGGATGTTTCTGGTGAAATCAATTAATTAACAGTCAATCATGAGGACCATGTCATTTGGTTTCTTGAGCCAACATGCACCATATAAACATGATTAATAAAAGAACACCCGGGAGTAAAAGAGGTCAATCACTGCATCATGACATTAAAAATTGGACTGTTGCATGTCAACAACTTTAATTGAGTTAAGTGTTCCATGAAAAGAATTGAAAAAGTCAAAATGAGAAACAGGGTCCCTCATTATTTCCAAAGTTGTTGATGCAGGATTTTTTTTTCAAGTAAGAGAATTTTGCATTCCTACAAGAAATATCAAAGTGTCAGTTGATATCTCTGAAAAAGTACATTAAACACCTCCATCAAAAGAAAGACTAAAACTTGATGTCATGTTTATTAGATTCTCAATAATTCTTATTTTTTAATTTTAGAAATATAATAATAAATTCAACAAGAGTATTTCAGAAAATATAATTACAATTTCTAAAGATAATTTTTTTTTTGTGAGTATGGGCTCCTTTGCCTTTTATCAAACTACCCCAAACATTCTTTTTTAGGTTACTGAAAAAGTAACTTTTTAATACTTTAACAATTTTATGAATAATTTATGTAGAATAAAACATATAGATTTTAAGCATTCCAATTTGATAAGTTTGACAAGCCCATTTATTTGTGGAAAAGATAGAGGCTCATTCACCATCCCAGGAAGTTTCCCCATGACCTCTATATCAATCATCTCACGACCACTAGGTGCAGCCATTTATTTCTGTCACCACAGATTAGTTTTAGCTGATGTAAAACTTTATGCAGATGGATCTTACATTATATACTTACACAATGTTCTTGAGATCCATCTATGCAGCAGTAAAATATGGTCTATATCAGTAGTTTGCTCTTTCTATTGCTGATTATTATTCCACTGTGTGTATATAACACAATTTGTTTTTCTGTTTTTCTGTTGATGGACATTTGGGTTGTTTCCAGTTGTCCTACACTTTTAGAAATTGCTCTTTTGGTTTCACTTCATAGAAATGTACAACCTCTTTACTCTGCTATTCTTCGACCTTGGCAGCTAAAGCTGTTTCTTCATTGTTTTGAAGAGGGCGGGTAATTTCAAATGAGTGATGGGAAAACATGTTTGTAATTGATAAAGAATTTAGCTATGGTTGTTAATGCCTTAGAACTGTTGTACTTTTCTAAAAAGAAACACACTTCATTAGGATTCTTATATAGAACATAAGTATATGCATATTTGAAAAATCTTAAAGATAATGTATAAGACACTACAGTTTGTACAAATGATATTTGGATAATATTTAAATGGTATTTGGATAATATTTAAATGATATTTGGGTAATATTTAAAAATACTCATTCCGTGCAATAAAATGTCTCTTTTCTACTTAGTAGAATTAAGAAAATTTCCGTTTATTAATGTGTTTTAATCTTTCTTTGTTCTAGAAGCTAAAGTAAATCTTCTGGGTATGCAAAGATACAGATTTATGTACATATATTTTTAGCTATCAAGAAAATGTATGTTCTAAAATGCCATAATTATGTATGGAGCAATACCTGAGTCCAAAATACTATAATTATTTAGAATATAGTGGACGTACTGTTAGCTTAATTTACCTTATTGTTCAGAATAACCATAGAAATGGTCCTACTTCAGATGATTGACAGCTGCTTAGGAATTCTCAAAGGATGGGACCAAATAGCAAATTAAAGGCATGCCCTAACATACTTTTCAGTTTGTCATTTTGCTGTATTCGATTTTACATTATGATTCTGATATGAATTAAATTTCCCATAATGAACGATTTTTTTTTCCTTTCCTCTTCCAAACTGTTAGCTCCTTTTGAACAGGGTTTGTTTCTTGTTCACCTCTATGTCTTTGAATCCTAATGCCCACTCCAATCCCCAGAACAAAGTAGGAAATAAACATTGGTGAGATGATTGAATACCTATGTGTATCATTATCAGGCTTGATTGATATATGTCCTGTTTTGCACTGTATCAGCTTTTATACCCATCAAAATAAAGGAACAATTTTTCTTGATTTTTGGTAATTTATTTGAAATTTTTCTTTATTCGATTCTTATTACAAAGAAACTGGATTGGTGGTGTTTTTTTCTTTGGCTAATAATCTCCATTTTCCTAATATAAAACAACTTTCTGCATTTGTTGCTGGGAAAAATGGTTTCTAGAGCTTGGAGGCTGTGGAAAAATCTGTACCAGGGGCACTGGCAATTGTCTCGGCTGAAGGGTTGTCTATACCTCTTGTTTCTACTTCCTTGATTCCCACTCAGCCTCTGACCCTTGAATCTGCCTTTGCCCACAACATTCCACAAAATATTGCCAAATCCAGTAAACACTTATCTCTCCTCATTTTAGTCAAACTGGCATAATATTGACATAATAGGTTACTACCTATTTTCTTAAACATGCTCCTTTCCTAGCACACTCCTGGTTTGCTCCCTACCTATACTATATTTTCTAAGTCTTCTTTTTGGTCCCTTCCTTTCAATTCACATGAAAATCTTTCTACTATCCACCTGTGCCTTTTCTTTTTTCTCTGCTCTCTCCTGAGAGGACCGTTGCAATCTCCATGGCTTTACATTCCTCACACAAACTGATAACATCTCAATTTGCTTATCCAGCCCAGTTCTTCCCTGACTTCTGGAATCGCATATGCAATGCCTACTTGACATCTCTTTCTAGATGTCTCACAAACATCTAAAACTAAACAAGGATTGCAAAATAGAAGTCTTGATTTTTATTAGTCAAAGTGTCCTTTCCAGTCTGTTGCAGTAAATAGAAACTGTTTACCCTCTTGTTTAAACCTGAATTCTAGGAGTCATTACAGACTCTTCATATTTCATCATATTCCTTCAATTTGTCAGCAAATCCTGTCAATTCTGCTTTCAGAACATACCTTGAAATCATCTGCTTCTTTCCATTTTTCATCTGTTTCCACCTTGCTGAGGCCACCTTCATTCATCTCCTAGATTACAGCAGTTGCCCCCAGTTGGCCACTGTTCCTTCTCTTTCCCTTTTAATCTGTTCTCCACACAGAAGCATGAAGAATGAGATTTTTAAAGCACAAATTATAAAGCTATATCACATCATTTAAAATTCCTTCATTGATTTCCTAATGCACTTAGAAAAGTCCAAACTCGTTGCAGAGTCTATAAAACCATGCAAATTCTGGTCTCAATTTGTTTCTCTCATTTTAGGTTTTGACTCTGTTTCTTCTATAAAGATCATCAGAATTTGTTAAAATACACCGACTTCATTCCTATATTATGGTCTCCTTGCAATAGAGGGAGTATAGTGTGATGCTTGAATGCCTATACTCTGTAGCCCAGCTTTGCTTTCTGACCATACCACTTGCCAGCTGGGTGGCTTTGGGCAAATCACTTAAGCAATCTGTAACTAAGTTCATTTTCTCATCCATATGAAAAATGAGGAAAATAACA
>NW_011888808.1:8958429-8963458 GCF_000151845.1 Pteropus vampyrus | reverse complement strand
TCTTGACTACTATTAAGATGAGCTATGAGCATCCATGTTAATATCTTTTAGGGCACATGGGTACTCTTTTCTGGGTATATACCAGGAATAGAAATGTTGGACCATATTTGTATATACAACTTTAGAGGACATTGCCAAAGATATTTTCAAAGTTATTATTACCAATTTGTACTTTTATTAACAATATTGGAGTGTAAAGTGGTGTGTAAGTTTGGAGTTCTTAACCAATACTCAGTATTGGCAGTATTTTTAATTTTCTCCATTCAAATGTGAGTGTGTTGGACTCTCATTGTGATTTTAATAAAACATTTTTCTGATGACTAAGGAGGTTAAGTGACTCTTCAAATATTCATTTACCATTTAGATATCCTATTTTGTGAAATGTTTCTTCAAGTCTTTTCATTTTTCTAATGGGATTTCTGTGTTATTCTTGTTGACTTTTTAGAAGTTCTTTATATATTCTGCATATAAATCATTTGTGATTTCTGTCTCCAGAAATCATTTGTGTATTATAAACTATCTCTTACTCTTTAGTTTGCTTTTTGATTCTTAATGCTTTCTTTAAGTAAGAAAAGTTCTTACTCCCAATGTGGTATGATTTATCAATCATTTCGGTTTTAATACTTTTCATGTCCCATGTAAAAATTTTCAACTATCTCAAAGTCATGGAGATATTCTTTTATGTTATTATATAGAATTTTGTTATCTTTTACATTTAGATTTATAATTCATATTGAATTGATTTTTGGATATGGTATAAGACAGCGGTCCTCAACCTTTTTGGCCTCAGGAACTGGTGCTTCTGTGAGACTCTAATGCCTGATGATCTGAGGTGGAGCTGAGGAGGAGATAATAGCGCTGGGGAGCAGCTGCAAATACAGATGAAGTTTCGCTTGCTAACCTGCCACTCACCTCCTGCTGTGCGGCCTGGTTCCAAACAGGCCACGAATGGTACCGGTCTGTGGCCCGGGGTTTGAGGACTCCCTGTATAAGATTTAATTTTTACTTTTTATGATCCAAGTATATATTTTCTCTCTCTTTCTCTTTCTATACACCGCCCCCCCCCCCACACATATATATTATTTACTTGACATCATTTATTGGAAATGCCATTTTTATTCCACTTATCCATGATGTCCATTTTTCACAAAGCAAGTGTTTATATAGTTCAAATAACATCAAGAACATATTTTAAAGAGACAGTATTTATTATTAATATTGTCAGCCACATTTAGTATTCCATAATGATATTTTAACAGTAAATGTTAAACTGTTAAACACTAATAACATGTTTTTTTAATCTTTCTTGTATCAAAGTGACAATCTGCCGAAAGCTTTGAACTCTATTCACAGGAAAAGGCACATTACCCAAAAATTTTTGAAAACAATTTTAAAGTTGTTTGTAAACACTTTATAGCCTATGCATTCTGATTTATGAACCCCCGAGTTACAATATTCCATGAGTAAATAATGCTATTTGACTGTATAGCATGAAGATTAATATGGACTCTTCAGAGAGAAAAGAGTGAATGGAGGCAATGAATGCTTTTTTGAGCTTGCATTTGTATTTTTTTCACATAGTATTTAACTTTGTGGTATAAGTGTGTTATACCTAAATTACATACATTCACATTTTTTTCGGCAAATAGGTATTTACTATATACTGTGCAACTGGAACAAAGGAAAGAATGCAGAATTTGGTGTCTAGTATTGAGAAACCAAACTTCAATCAAACAGTAATTCATCCTTTGTAATGAAATGATATGAAAGAAGCAGAAGTTGTTCTAAGAGCATGTTATGAGTAACCTAAGCTAATTTGAGGATATTAGTGGGTTGTGGGGGCAAGGGTCAGGGAAGCTTTGCTTAAGAAAAGGACATTTTAGTTGAAGTGTGAATTATGAATTTGAACTACTAGTTAAAGTGATGGGTAGAGAATATTTCAAGAAGCTGCATCAGGTACAATGTCCATACAGTAGGCAAAAGCATGGTCAGTTTGAAAAGAAAAAAGCCAGGCTGAGCTTTGGGGCGTAAAGAGCAAAAGAGGTGTAACAGCCATTGGGGTTAGAGAAGTAGACAGGATTGTGGCTTTTCTCTGAGAGCAATGGAAGGCCAGAGTGTGCTGGGGAGATCAGCAGAGTCAAGAGATGATGCTACGTGGCTTTGTGTAGTATTAGGGGAGACAGAGAAAAGTGGTGAGATACGAATGATATTGTCAAGAAGAGAATTTATAGGATTTGGTGATAAAGATTTGATAAATAGGGCAAGAGGACGGAAAGTCTCAAGAACTATTTTTAAAGTTTTGGTTTATACAATCAAATAAATGGATAAAATTCACTGAGATAAGATAAACTGTAAGATATGACAAATAAAAAGAGCTTTTTTTTTGATAGATAGAAATAGGGTGCAGAGGTCACGTGTTTACTTTTGGATTTGTTGAGTTTGAACTATTTTAAGGCATCTACATGGTTAGGTTGAGTTGATAATATGATGATTCTTCTGGAGAACAGGAAAATGTTCTTGCCAGAAAGTATACATCTGGAAGTTAGTGGAATTTAAGTGTCATTTGAAGCTAAGTGTGGAAAAGATTGTCAAGGGAGGCCCTACAGGATATATACTAAGAAAATTATTTTTGTTTTTCCTAGTTCAGGTTGGCAAAATTGTTTAGTAGGCTAAGAGGCCTAAGCAGAATTATTGGAGTTTTCATTAAGAAATGGCAACTTTGGGAGTATCCAGACCATTAGCAAAGAGAGATGTCTTCTTTTCCCTAAAACCATGATTTTACACCCTCAAGGGATTATTAACTATGGATTATTTGTTTAGAAAGGTGTTTGCGTTTGTGTGTGTGCGTGCGTGTGCGTGCGTGTGAATTAAACCGGGTATTAAACATCTGAATGTATATCTCCATCAAATTCTCACAATTTTATAAATACTGCTTAATGTAATGATATGGAAACATTTACAAGTTTGGACTTTATAGCTGTCTCCAGAAATAAGGAAACGAGTCCTGAGAAAATGAGCCATAGGATAAAATATGCTAGCTATTCTTGGGTTATTATGGAAGAAGATGTGTAGAACAGTGGTGGCTAGGGATCTGTAGGATGAGGTTACCACAATGACCTTGAAGCTACTAAATAACAAACATGAGACTACGTCACAGTTCTGCCTGAGGATAATCCTGCTCCTTCTGGTCCTTGGCACAAGGCATTTTATGCAACGAGTAAGCAGTGTTGCAAGGCTCCTCGGCCTTGGCACTGTTGCAGTTTGGCTGGTTGATTCTTTGTTATGTCGTGACCTGTGTATTGTATGATGTTCAGCAGCATTGCTAACTAACACTCCACTAGATGCCAGTGGCGCCCCAACCCTAGTTATACAGCCAAAAATGTCTCCAGATATTGCTAAATGTCCCCTTTAATGTGGAAGGGGGTGGTTGGGAGGAGGCAAAAATGCCCCTAGTTGAGAACCACTGATTTACTGAATGAGCTGACCAATATTGGCTATTCTTAGTTCTTGTCCTTATCCGGGAGAGTGAAAGGATTTTAATCTTTGGACAGTATGAGAGGGAGAGCCTTTTGGTCACCCTGCGGCAGAGGCAGAGGTCACAGGTCAAGTCAGGTGCTGACAGGCACATTTAGTGAGGAGTGGTGAGACAGAGTCTGAGGCTGTGGACTGTCCGTTAGCCGGCCAGGATTCTTCCGGGGCGCACACACATGCCTATTTTATGTCTTCTAGGCTTTATGAAAGAAGGTTTTTACAAGATGACAGTGGAACCCTTGTGAGATATCGTAGCATATAGGTCAGAGATCGACTCTAGAGGTTAAAAGTTACCATTTAATTGACTTCTTTCTCTTTAGGTCAAATTACTTACAAATAATAGTCTGAAAAATAAGGGATTAAAACTGCCATTTTATGAATGTGAAGTTTCCTTTGAACACATAAAACTTAATGACCTAATAAGGAGTAGTTATGAACTGTTAGTTTGAATTTGCCTATGCATGTGACTAGTAATATTATTTGACGTCTTTTCTGGCCAGTCCTGCATACCGAATATGTCAGCAAACATCTGCTGTGCAATGCTAAGGGTTGGACAGTACACAGCTGAGGCTGCAAGTCTTCATAGTGCCTCTGCTTTATACAGACATTCTTAACAGTAATGCTTTCTTTGACAGAGACAACGTATATGCCTGTAGATTGATAGTGGTTTATTAGAATAGCTCTGTTTGGAAGAAGAAAACAATGTGTTCTTCTCCAGCATCTCTCCAGGTGTCTTTGACCATAGCTAATATCAAACTTGTTAGCATAGTTCTAGAGAGCATAACTAAACTGGCTCCTGGTATGACATGCCATAGATAGCAGCCAAGTGGAAACGTGTGTTGTTATGACAATAGAGGGATATAAAATCACGCTGGCGACCAGCAGGAGTGGAAACCTCCTGACCTAAGTGAACTCAACCAGAAATCCATTAAACGATTTAATTTTTGGTCCATTCAGCTATTGATTATACTTACAGTGCTGGAGCAGCAGCAGTAACAATATCAAAAGCAGCGGTGAAAGCCTGAGTAGAATTATTAAGAGGAATTAACTGCTCTATAAAGTGAGTAGATGTCTAATATAAAGGAGTTAGAACAACTAGAACAATAATTTTCTGACAAGCCTGATTTATTTCCTGTGCAATGAAAAAAACATATTTCTACAGATTGTTCATGTCAAAACATCAGAATAGAACAGGTTTCTCAGCATGTAATGTTCAACATTTTTTGCCTTTTGCGAAAAGCTAAAACAAATGAACAATAGGTTCATGTACAGTAGGTCATGAGATTTTCATGCTGAAAATGCTGGGTAGGGTACAGATACTGCATGAAATGGGAGTAAAGATATGTAGCTATTATAAGGCTCACATTCACATTAAGCATATTAAATGTAGAACCTGTTCCAGGTGAACTCAGCTGTGCCATATTATATGTAATGTAACAAAGAAATGTGTCTGTTCTTCCAGTGCTGTAACTCCAGCTTTAAAACAAAAACTGTAACT
>NW_011888808.1:8941662-8956794 GCF_000151845.1 Pteropus vampyrus | reverse complement strand
ACCTGATAGAAAGGCTCTGAGGAAGATTTTACCACCCATGTATAGATGAGAAGACTCAAAGTGAGAGAAATTAAGTAAGTTATTAAAGTTCACACATAATACCAGAAGGACTTGAATTCAAATATGCTGAGTCATTTTTGCCCTTTCGTGACCGGTGCACACCCTCTACTCTTCATGGCTCCACAAGGCACCTAATAGTCTTGGAACGGCAAGTCTCTTCAGCAGTGCTCTTCTCGTCACAGAACCATTCCGGCAGGGCTAGCACCAGGCTACTATAGCCCAAAAAAGACTTCAGGGATGAACATGATAAATGTGACACAAATGGAGGGGGGTCCTTTCCTACTTAATCTCTTGTAAGTTCCCAGACCCCATCTAAACTCTTGGCAAAACTCTAAGGCACCAGTGCCCTACAGTGTGTCTTGCACCTGACAGTAGTTTTGATGAACTGGTCAACCCAGACTTTAGAGCTCAAAGACTAGTGTACCCAAAAGCTCATTATCTATTTTTAAGTTCTCAGACCTATATAAATCTAACAGAGCTCTGAAATAGGTCTTTTGAAAGGTAGCAAGATGTGACTTGTTTAAGAAAAATGCAATTGGTACTACACCAGATTAGGAACAGGTTGTGAGGGAGCTCAAGTCTGATTGCTTGGAGGTGGCTACTTGTAACAGTGTGATGCAAAAGGTTCTGAGACATTCAAACACAGAAGGACTGGTGTCATCAATTAGCAACGTCTGCCAGAACCGTGGGAAGGGAAACTGGTATGCAAACCACTTCTTTATCATCCCTGGGCTAGAAGCAGTAACAGAATGTGCAGTCAGTTTAAATGTGACTTTCATCATCCATGAATTAATTTTACAGACCTTCCTCACTGTTCAGGTGGGCTTTCTTTCTTCACTAATCTTTATGTATTCCTCCTGAAGATGTATGCTATCTTGAAATGATAACTATTCTTTGGTCAAGTAGCTGCATTATTCTGCCAAAAGCAACAAAAACTAGCTTCTGACAAGAAACACCCATACACTAGTATATTTATTTTAATCTGTTTTTGAAAGTGTTGAGAATTTGTCTTAGAATCTACATTGCATTACCAATATAAATATTACATGTTTAAGTAATGGCAGTAAATTATGAAACATAACAATGAAGAACACTTTAATAGTTTAGACCATGGAATTGAAGAATGAGCCAATATTTCTACATTTTACTAGGCAAAATAATTCTTTGAATATAGAACCGTATAAAACTATTTTTTAAAATCAGGATCTCTCAAATTTGTGTGTTTTATTTTTGGTTTTACTGTTCATGGATCATTTCTCAAGAATATATGATGGAAAGATTAATGCTATGGGGAGTTTTTAAGGACTTTATTTCTACATTGATTGATATGCTCTTAACCTTGAATGATATTGATCCATATTTAATAGAGAAGTGAGTATATTCTCAGAATATCTCAAGTTGAGTATTAGCAAGTTAAAAAAGCAGATGTTCAGATAATGTCCTTTACATCAGCTGTAGGTATATTGTTTCAGGTGTTAAATGATGGATTAAAGAAAGAAATCAGTACAGACAGGTACGTATTCATCCTCTTCTTTAAGAGCTAAGTTGGCATTTCAATTTAGAGACTTATTGAGCATTTGAGAAAATTTGTGTGCCTTTTTCTAATTTAACTTTTCCTGCCTTAAAGTAACTATCTTGGAACTGCTTACTTAAACAATAAATAATACCAAGGAGAATAACCAACTGTTTTAATTTCCAAATGTTGCTTCAAGTTATATGCATTCATATGACATAGAATTGACTTTTAATGCATAAAGATTTGAGATTGGTTAGAAGTGAATTGCTTTTCCAAACTACATTTATTATGGCCAAGTGAATTCAGTTTTCTTCTAAATCATAAAGCTTTCTTTTACATTTGGATTGTCACATCTGTGAATGGAGAACTGCTTTGAAATAAATAAAGTTGACTTCCAGTTATACATGGCTACGGAAGTCAGCATTTCACTTTTCTTTTGCAAACCATAAAAATAGCAATAAGAAGGATGGAAAACAAAGAAACAAAACCTGCAAATTTCATTTTCAATTAAATCAGTAGACAGAAGTAATATGCATACTTCAAAATATACCTAGGAGCTGCTGCGAGCCTCTGAGACCTTACGGAAGCCTTGGAGGAGGAATTAAAGGGAAGAAGAGGAGTTACAGGGAGGCATTAAAGGAAGAAGCACAGAAAGTGGCAAGGGGACCCAGGAAAGGAGGTTGCAGAAAATAGAAGCACATATACAATTCCCTAAGTAGTAAAAGCTTTATTCTTTAACAATGTTGCCCTGGGTGAGCAGGGCTGGGGGAAGAAGACTTTCTGGACTCACTTTGTTCCTGAGGAAAAGGAGTGGGCCTGGAGAGGTCCAGTGCTTTCAGGAAGACATGTGTCTGAGACAACAGAGAAGGAAACAGCTGCAGAGCTGTCTGGTAGGTCCACCAAGAGTCATCTGGCGGAACTGCAGCAAAAAGACCGGATATGAGCACTGAATGTATCTAGCTCTCGGACAAAGATGAAAGTAAATGTGGGGATAACAGTGACGTTATAGAATGCACATCTCATTTGTTATAACAGAGGAAGATTGTATTCCTCTAAAAGCATTGGGAGAAAGGTGACAGAAGGTGGGAAGAAGTATATTTGATAATAGCTTCGTTTGTAATAATTAAGAGTCAAATTTTTATTTAAAGTTGAAAATTTTATTAAGTTGAATTTTATGGAATTGCCGTTTTGTAATCCCTGAACAGTTGAAGATCAGAAATTTCATATAGTTCAAATCATATCTAAGGTACTCACAGTTGTAAAATGCTCTATTTTGAAATCTACCACTGAGTCAGAAAAAACATACCTCCAATTATAGTTGTAACTTATTCTTGGTTGTAGGACACAATTCAATTTTAGAGATAATATGTGAAAAAATGGGCTTATTCCATTCAATAAAATGTGGTAAGAGAAGAATAAATCATAAGTAATAGCTGAGGAAAATACATAATATAATTGAAAAATATAATAGGAGAGAAGGAAGAAGAAAATGCTAGTTTTATCATTGCTCATAAAAGAGAGCAAATAGATACTACCTAAAGAAATATTTCCTACTACCTAGAGAAAATACTTCCTAGAGAAAATATTTCCTACTATGGGTATGCATAAATTATAAATTAATTATTATAATAACTATCCTATCAAAAATACTATACTTTCTAAATACTAGAAAAGCTAAACATACTGTCTACAGTAATATGTAACACAAAATGTAAAATGAATCAGGTAACAAAAAAATGTTTTTCTTTTCATGTAATGGACAAGGGCAGATATTACTGGTCATCGAGGTCTCCCCTAAATGCAGAAATTCAGGCACCCAGTTTCCTTTGATCTTGTGGTTCTGTCATCTCCTGGGGCTCCACCATCCCCTGTCACTTGCCAGCAAATAGGGAAAGAGATGCAAACTCGTCTTGAAAGCCTGCCCTGGAGAAAGATCACATTAATTCCCACATATTCAATTAGCTTGGAATCACTCCTTTAGGGTATGCCTAACTGCAAGGGAGATTTAGGCGTATAAGATTGAACTAGGTGCTCAGGAAGAAGAGAGGGAGGAATTTGGTGAACATTGTATAGTCTCTGCCACAGCTTTCACTTAAAAGGTAAGAAAAGGGATAGCAAAATCTGAAAAGAGAAAAATTGTAGAAATAATTAATAAACACCCAAAGCAAGGATTAACATTCTACTTATTAAAAATAAAATTAATAGAAACTAAAAGAAAATGAAGAAAAAATTATTAGTTGAGCAAAATTGAATTTATAAATTTGAGTTCCATGGTTACTTTCTATAACAGATTTTAAAGAGAAAATATTTCCTACTAGGAGCCTTCCAAACAATCAGCTAACGATGTACTATTGTTATAGAGAGCATAGTTATTGTAGCTGTCAGACACTTCTCATAAAAACGTATAAGCTAGATGATTTTCAGAGTGAGATGATGGTAGCTGATGATATTTGGCATAGCAAATAGTGACTGTGCTTCCACAATTGCCTTTGGTGGATCATCTCTCTAGGGCAATGTCGACTACATCTGGACTCCTACTTACATATCTAGCTAACGCATTGTGTGATGGGATTTTTCCTGCTTTGTAGCCGTGAAAGTCCAGAAAATAGGAACCCCTGATCTTGATAGATTACTAATGATTATATTAAGCTTCTTTGATGGCATAAAGTATGCCGAATTTATTCTTATTTGCCCAAATGTGAAAAATCAGAGGTTCTGAATTAATGCCGAATAACTATAGTGAAATGTGGTGTCCTGCAGGCAATAATTCAACCACAGGATAAAACTGGCAGAATGAGTCCTTCGAGATGCAGAGAAGAAATCCTAATGACTTCTGAGGACTTTTGGGTACATTACTTTAGTGTTCCTGTGGAAATAAAGAAAATGTCTCATAGTCAATATTAGAGCTGTCTGTATCAGCTGGAGTTTCCTTGTTATCAGGAGGGAGTGATTGACTGAAGATTGAAGACAAATATCAAAGAGGCAGTCAATGGGTAAAAAAGAAGTAGCAAGAAGCAGTCTAAAAGTACAACTTAAATTGCCTTTTTCTAAAAAAAAATTTTACTCATCTTTGACCCTACTTTTTCCTTTAAATATCTCAAGATACTGAAGGAAAAAAGGGAACTGATACTTCAAATAATCCATTTTTAGTTTTGGGTTTGTTTTGCAACCCCCCCTTTGTTTTCTTTTTTATATAAGGAACAAGATTTTATTTTTAACTTGAACATCTTTTGAAAAATGACCCAGCTGAGATGGGTCAGAGTGACAAATGAAAAAAAAAAAATTGTGAAGGAAGTGAGTAGCTCAGAGTCAATACTCTCCAACAGGCTAAGCGAAAGCAGCCTTTCACAGCATGGTCTTATATGACCTATTCAGATAGATCTGTTCTTGGGAGGTTAATTTCCCCAGACTACCTCATATGGATTTGCAAGACTGGTTGAGGAGAGACAATCAAAATACATCCAAGTTTGTGGTCATCACGACTTTCTTATCTGGGAAAATAGTACAGAGACAGACACGACTGAGAATTCACACTGTTTGAGGCCAAGGCAAAAGAAAGTCTCTGCTTGGTTCTAGGTCTCCTCGATTGGTGATTTTGAGGATGAAGCTGCCTTCGTGTCTTTTGTCTGTCTGTCTGTTAGTTTTATATTTCTTTTCTTTTTATAAATAATTAAAATTTTTTTCAATTACAGTTGGCATGCAATATTATGTTTGTTTTAGGTGTACAACAGTGATGGGACATTTATATAACTTATGAAGTGATCACTCTGATAAATCTAGTACCCATTTCACACCATACATAGTTATTATAATATTATTGACTATATTCCTTATGCTATGCATCCCCATGACTATTTTGTAACTAACAATTTGTACTTTATCTCTTCCCCTTTTTTTACCCACTGCCCAAATCTCCTCCCATCTGGCAACCCTCAGAATGTTTCTCTATATCTATGAGTTTGTTTCTGTTTTGTTTGTTCCTTTATTTTATTCTTTAGATTCCACATATAAGTGAAATCATATAATATTTGTCTTTCTCTACTGACTTAATCTATTCAGCACAATAGCCTCTAAGACCATTCATATTGTTGCATATGGTGAGTTCATTATTTTTTATAGCTGAGTAGTATTCTATTATATATACACATCACCTCTTCTTTACCCATTCATCCATTGATGGACACACAGGTTGCCTCTACATTTGACAATAAACATATAGATTCACATGTCCCTTCAAAGTAGTGTTTTGAGTTTCGCTGGATAAATATCTCGAAGTGGGATTACTGGGTCCTTCTTTGTCAGTAGCCTTTGTTTTAAAGTCTATTTTGTTTGGTAAAAGTATTGCTACCCCAGCTGTTTGTTTGTTTCCATTTTCATGAAATATCTTCTTCCATCCCTTTACTTTCAGTCTGTGGATGTCTTTAGATCTGAAGTGAGTCTCTTGTAGGCAGCGTATGTAAGGGTCTTGTTTTCTTATCCATTCAGCCACCCTATCTTTTGATTGGAACACTCAATCCATTTACATTCAAAGTGATTGATTGTTGATAGATTTGTAGCTATTGCCATTTTATTATTCATATTTTTGATATTTTTTCTTTTTTCTTCTTTTAAGGGAGTCCCTCCAACATTGATTCAATTAAACTAAAATTCTAAGAATTTTTATCACAGCCTCAAAGAATCTATTCTAATAATAATAATAATAATAATAAAATAAAAACTAACATTTTCCTGACCTTAATAATTAAATGTTAAAGTCCAAGTTTTTAGGTATTTAATACTTGTATACCAAAAAAAGCCTGAAGAAATAATAAAATTTACAGTGTTCTCATGAAACTGCAGCGATAGATTCTCATTAGGATATCTTTTGAACACTTTTTTCTAGTGAGAAATAGCATAAAGTAGTCTTTATTGTGGCGTGTTGACTTCTGACTCATACAAAATGAATAGATTAGACTTTTATTCCTCCTTTGCTCTTCTTCTTCTTTTCCTGAGGAAAAATGCTAAACTATTTTGAGGGAAATTTTTAAGAACGTGCCAAATAAATGTGATAAAGGCCATAATTCAGTTTTTGAGGGGAGTCTGTGATGCCTATTGAACTAAATATCTTTTAATTTCTATATTTGATATATGACTAATTCAATACATCAAAGCAATGTAAAATAAATCTGGATATATTTGGTAGGGAGAAGACTGATTTAATTCAATTAACATTTGAGTTTCTTCCTTAATATAGACAAAGACAAAACACAGTGTGAAACCATTGCTTAGGAAAAAAACTCACAAAAGAAGTCAACTTTCAGAATCTCTATAATCATCTATATTAATATAATCCCACATGCCTAGTGCACATTTAGCAAGGAATTCATGACTATGAGTTAAAGCAGTGAGTTGCTTAATTACATATTGTATTGGATGAGCTCAGGACAATTCAAGTGGAAGTGGATCACAAAATCTCAATTATCCAGATTAACTCTCTTGATAAAGACCAAATTCACTGGATAATTGTGCACTTCTCCATCCTGTTGGCCTGATAAACTCCCATTAGTTTAGGAAAGGATAGCCAAATTGAACTTTTTTTTTTTTTTGAGGCTGTTTGTTCCCTGGTCTCAATTTTAAATATGAAAAATTGTTTTCAACTAAAACTTGTCTGGACCTACAAGATGACTGGAAACTATTGGGTTTTGTTCACCAGGTGGATTTTTCAGAGTCTTGTCCATCTCTGGTTGAAATGATCTTCCTGAGTCTGTTGTTAGCTGGTGCACCACTGCATTACGGATGATCCCCAACTGTCCTTGTATGAGACAGCTGTGTATTGCTCCATCACTGCTTTCTCATTTGTGCTCAGTCTGCAATTTTCTGACAATATTAATGCTCAAGTATCATTTTTTGTAATATTAGTATCCAACTTTCGTGATAAGGTGTCAGGAATGAATAACAGATGTAATATATTTATATATAATGTTTAAAGTATCAAAATCTAAAAAGTTGTGTGGAAATCTCCCTTCATTGAGATTACTCTGGATATATTTTCTCAGTAATATGAACCTTTTATAACACTGATTTATTGCGTTGAGAATAAATGAAAAACTGGAACTTAGAGAACAAGATCTTATACTAAATATTTATACTTTGAAATAAATATTCTTTTTAGTTTTGCTGTTTGAAACATTAATTATACTGGAGAAAAAATAAATTACTTTTTATTCCTTATACATCACCAACTTAAGAAGATATCAAATCTTTATTTACTAATTTATTTAAGTAATACCAAGCATACTTGTATCTCGATACTAGAATGTAATGTTTACATGGTTCTCCACACATAATAGGAGCTATGTGTGTTGGGGAAGAGAGGACTGGAGACAAGGACTTGAGAACTGGCTTCTAGTTCCAACTCTGCTATTGCATTATCTGTGCTAACATAGCGATTTCACTCCATTCATAAAACGGTGATTCTATCTTCCCTTCCCACCTCAAAGGTTTTTGTGATGATCAAATAAAATAAAGTTCGTGCATGTTCTGTGAAGTCGAACACTACATAAATTTAGGTTCCATTATTTTATTAGGTTTTGGCACTATGCAGTTGAGCCCAATTGATCAGTTATGGAATTATGATTTTCCAGATATCTGTTAAAAATATTAAAAAAAACCTGGAGTGAAAAAAGACAGTCTCATCCCTTTTCTATGATATGAGATTAAAACTCAGGAGAAAGCTTAGAAAATAAATTTAAAAAGTTATTGCCTCAAGAGCACACATGAAAAAGAAAAAAAAAAAGATGGTATCCTGAAAGCTAGTTCTGTAGGTTAAGAAGATAGCTGTTAGTCAGCTAACCAGATTAGGCACACTAGATTGTAACAAATTTGTAGATGTTCACAAATATAGGCATAATGGCCATTTAGCTGAAAGGAATAAACAAATTCAATGAGATAACTATCAAGGCTGTGAGTTTCTGCATGCCTTGGAGGGGCGAGAAGTAGGAAAAAAGCTCAGATTGTCTTATAGTCCATAGAGATTTAAGTGAAAAAAGTAAAAGTTAAAAATCAATTGATGATGAAATGAAAAAAGAAGCATCTCTCCATATATTTCCTCCCTCTATCCTGAAATATATTCTGTATAGAAATATTCTCCATAATTTTTAATATATGAAGTTTCAATATTTTTAAATGTTGACTTAAAACAATTTTTTATTAAAATAGTGCACCTCACCGAGTTACTGAAATGCTACCTAAAACTAATTAATAACACAGATGGATTGCGATTTTTCTATAATCATTAAAATCTTTTTCTATAGGTGCACTTTTAATAAATCTGATTTAAAAACCGAATTTCCATAAAATTGTCATCCTACATCTCTGTTATATTTCAATGCAGTGTCCAATATACCAGATTCCATTGCTAACACTTCAAATACTGAATACATATTTAGATTCACAGTAAACATTTTGGACATTTTTAAACCTGGAAAATTGATTCTTCACTGGTGCTATTTAACTTTGATTGATTTGAATAGTAATACTTCACAGGAAAATCTTGTGAATCTGTACTACAACACTGGAGGAAGAGTAACATTTAAACAAATATTAGTCTTGTAAATCATCAGGGTATCTTATGTGCTGGGATATATATGCCTTACTTCAACATAGGTAATACTTGCAAGAACTTTTTGGTTTATTGATTTTTTTATTGCTTTATCTCTCCAGATAGAATCCATATTTCATTAACATAGGTATCAATCTGTTCCCTCCCTACTAGTCCTGTTCCTGGTATTTTAAAAATCCCAGTTTTATGTTAATAGGAAACATGACAAAGTGATTTAAAAATGGAAGAACCTTACAAATTCCCTTTGGCAGGTAATATCAGGGAGTGAGCTTTTCTCATTGTGTGTCTGCTGTAGCTGAACCTCCTCCAGTAGATAATGAGAGGACTGAAAGAAAGTTGTGAGTCCTGTCCTTTTTGAACTTAGAATTGTAATGGATTACAGAACTGCCCCTGATTATAAAGATAATGGCTTTTTGAAATTTAGTGTGTGTAATTTAGAGTCATCCTTTTAAATTTCATAAACATCTTATTAAAAGAAGAATGACTTCTTTTAATTCAGTGTTTCTTTTTTCTCATTCAGTTCAATAGTCACTGGTTCTTGCCCAATTCTTCTACTTTTTGCCTTGCGATGCCTTGATATGTTATTCAGTTATTTTTTAAATCTCTACTGTGTGTTCTTAAAAGTGTAAAAGCTCATTTTATTAAAAAGTCAACGAGTTATTTTCAATTCAGTTTGAAAATGTAGGATAAAAAATGTGTATTTTTACCTATATCAATTTACTTTTTTCAATAGGTCATGTTTGACGATTATTAATAGAAATTTATACTTTCGGGTAGAAGCTGCCAACCCCAATGTTTAGAGAAGCAGTCAAATCATACTCGAATTCATTACAATAGAACCAGTATTTAGGTATCATCAATGATGGCAGAAGGAAAGGCACAAAGGAGATAGAACAGCTTGGGATGTGGGAGAATTAATTTAGTCAGCATTTAATTTTTTTCCCCTGAATGTCTCAGTATCTTTTTAACACAACAATTTGTTATCTTAGTTTAAACGTTTTCCATTTGAAGCTCTAATTATAGTTTATATAATACATGTTTTCCAAAGAATGCTGTTTCGTTTTACACAGAAACGTTTGCATGTTACTTTCAGATGTTTAAATATTTCAGCATTGGTAATAGGGGGAAAAATTTTTTATAATATCCTTATAATAGCATTGTTGAATGGAATGGAAACCACATATTAGAAGTTAAAAAAACCCTAATTTTGAAATTTGCCTCATTTTCGGTGGGTTTTCATAAATGTAAAATGTATGTTTAAGCAAAAATATGTAATGTTTGCAGGCAGAAGATCAGAAATTCAGAAATTATGATGATTATGGATATGTGACAACCTGAAAATTGCCTATTGCTTCTAATTTTATTTTATAATTTTCAAGAAGGAAAGTTGCTAATATATTCTTTGGCGCTTTGCTAGGTGAGACTTTACCCTTCAGTGTCAAGTTATTGTAAATTTTTGCCTTTCACCATTTGCTTTAGAATCAGTGTGCACTCAGAAGGGATGGAAGAGCTTCTTGAAACCATAAGAGTAGCAACTGACAGTGGAAACAAAATACGTATCTCATAATTCATAGGATGACCAAAAATATGCCTTTTGTCCTTTAGAAGAAATCATGGTTTATTTACAAGTTTATATGTCAAGTGGGAAAGATATTGAATTTTATTCTCTATAACACCTTTCATGGATAAGTTATCTTATAGTCTTAGTAGATTTATAAGGTCTTATAAGATTTATATGATCTTGTACAGATAGGTGACTTGTGCACACCATTTGGATATTTCAAGGAAAAATAGGTTAGCTGAATTATGTATATCATACTCTTGATTGTATATAGTGATAAGAGCTAATTAAATGATTGGTAATTTCTAAACTATCTTTAATTTTATTGATATTATTTTCAATATTGCCATAGCCAGTAAAAATTTCTCGGTGTCTTATATGTGTAAAGCATGTATATGTGTGTATAAAGGGCACATAATATGGATATAAGCCCATGTATAATATACATAAAGCCCTAGCATTAAAAACTACATACATAATCCCTACCCTTGGGAAGACAGAGACTTAGGGTTTAGCTTTTTGTGTGTTTACATGACATATACTCTACAAAACTAAGTTCAACACAGTCTGAGAAGCAGTCAAGAGTGGTAGGTAGCTGTTTCAGGTATAGAGTCTAGAGCTACACTGCCTTAGTTTAAATCTCAGCTTAGGCTCTTACTAGTTGAGTCTTTGGGCAACGTTTTTAAGCTTTCTGTGACTCAGTTTCTTTATCTGCAAAATGGGGATTGTAATAATGCGTACTTCACAAGGCTGTTAAGAAAATTAAATGAGTTAATATTTGTAATACTCAGTGCCTGAGGTAGAAAAAGGACTGTATAAATGTTAAATAAAGAAAATAAAATGCCCGACAAATATTGTAAAATAGAATTATAGTTTTCAGTACCTGGAGCGATCACTTGGAGATGGTTTCAGTGACATATGATGTATGAAGGAGATAAAACTTGAGTTAGATCTCAAAGGCAGAAGAGTAGCAAAAAGATAGATGAGGACTTTTCAGGAGGATACTGTGGAACATGTCTTACTGGTGCAGGATTGGTCCTAAGGCAAATGTGTTTTCAGCAGCAAACATAAGGAAGGAAAGGATGCTGGGATCAAGGCTTCACAATCTGGCCCAGCAACAGGATTAGCATCTGAATGACCAATCAAACTCAAATGGATAAAGAATGTGGCATGGTAAACGGGGACAGAATATTTAGAAATGAGTTTCGATATCTAAAGGGAAAGGTAACTGGGTTTTCCAGGCAGTCATGATGTTCACTAATCACAGATGTCAGTTTTTTGTTTCCAAATCAATTCATTTTGCAACAATATCCCTGGCAGCTATTCATCATCTCATCCTCTGCTGAATTACCAGTGAGCTATGAAGCTGGCACCTACCTAGAGACTAACTGGACCTGCTAGCCCTTACTAGGGCAAAGGTCTTGTTCCGTCTCACTCTGTTTCCCCACATGACTTTAGCTCCCAGCTCATTTCCTGGGACCTAAGTAGCTCCTGGACACCTCCATTTTCTTTGCCATTTGGGTGCCATTTATCACCAGTTTAACAGCTCTCTTCTTTATCCTTACCATTCTATTTGGCATGACTTATATTTATTCATTCCAGATAAGAACCTTGCCCAATTGAGCTCTGTCTGGCCTTTAGGCCCCCACCACATAGGCTTATATCAATGCCTCCCCCTCCCCCCTGTCCCCCTCATTTTAGACAAAGGAGTCCAAACCCAGCTGCTGTGGGTAAGAGAATCTGGCTCAGGAACCCAGCTTGTTGTGGGTGGAAACTGACAAAAGCCTGGCAGAGAATCAGGGCCTCAGCCAAGTGAATTGGAAGCTCTACCACTGACTCATCATGGCAAAGGGCTCAGGAAGGTTGCAAATTTGGAGCTACAATAGATCCCTATTTTACAAACAGGGATTTTATTCCCAACCCACTTCCAATATCCACATCATGTAAGGTGATTATTTTTTGTTCAGGCATTAGGAAGGACTGAGCCCCCAGAATGAGGGCACTTTTCTATATAAGTGAAAATGTCTGGGGAAAGCAGAGGCTTAGGAGGGGTTATAAACAAAAATGTGACGGCATATTCCTGTCTACGTCCTTCTGAGAAACATAGAATTGCAGTGTTGGGTAGAGTTGACTAGTACTGGGAGATAAGTTTAGGACCAGGAATAGCAAGTCTTTAGTGGCAGGTAAGGGATTCAGATTGCTTTTTTGGCAGGGGAATTACTGAATATTCTGAGCACTGATGTGTGTGAAGATTAGCTGGCAGTTGTGAGCTGAAATATAGCAGGAGAGCAAGAGATGAGCCCAATTAGGATACTCTTTATTCTCAGAGATAACACTCTGAGTTTTAGCTTTTCAGTCCCTGACATTAAATAGGTGCTTAATAAATATTTATGTAATGGAAGAATAAAGTAATTAATTATAGGCTCCTTGAATTAGTAGATAAGTTCAACTAATCTAACCCTTTATTTGTTGTATTAACTGATCTGACAGCTTGTCTGAGTACTTCTTGTCATATGAAAAATCAGCATAAAAAAAAGCAGCACATTTTTTTTTTTTGGTGTGGTGGCATTTTTTAATACTGGGAAGGTTTTTGTTTACAGTAAATCGACAGAGGAGTTAAACAACTTTGTCTTCTTTTCCTTGCATGTAATGACCACACATTGGTCATAGGCCTCTGAAGTCATATAAAATAAACATTGCGGCCTCAGAGAGGTTTTTCTTACCCTCATAGGCTAGGCCAGCACTCTTGTTATATACTCCCTTAGCACCTGTAACTCTGTTTGAAGTACTCACTGCATGGGCAATTACTTATTAGCATCTATAATAAGTTATATGCCTCATTCACTGCTGAATCCCTGGGCTTAGCACAGTCTTATCATAGAGTGGGTGCTCTGTAAATATTTTTTGACTCCACAATTTTCTGTGATTGTCTGCAGTGTGAAAGACTACTCTAGACATCGTTTGGACAGCAATAAAATAAAACAGATGAAGACTCTTCTTATGGAGTTTCCATGTCAGATGGAGGGACACAAACAATACACAAATAATCAACTAATATGAAATATGTCAGTGGTCATAAATACAATGCTAAAAACTAAAACCAGGTAAGGGGACAGAGTTAGATACAGTGTTTAGGGTGAACTCTCTATGAAATGACATTTGAGCAGAGAGAATAGCATGAAATGATGGGGCATTATGGTATATACTAGGGTACAGAGAGAAGAAATTCCAGAGCAACAGTGAGTAACTGTTGAATGGGGTTGGTTTTTTTTGTTGTTAAGGAGATCATAATATTTATTAGGGATCGCAGTATTATAAAATATTCCAAAAAGAATTGATAAGGATCAAGGAGTAACTTTATTGTTTGTATTTTCTTTGAAATTGAAAGGAAATTGTCATAGGATTAGATACACATGGGGGTCTTGTATATTCAGATCCGGGTTCTGCGAAACCCAAAGCTTTTACAGTTTTAGAGGACTTATATAAGAAGAAGTACGCATAAATATTCTATTTTTATACATTTTGTAAAACATATGACCAAGTGAACATTGCCAGGGCCTTGGAAAGTGCGAGATCCAAAAACTTCAGCTTTATTAGTTTCATGGCACATCTACCTCTGGACACACTATGTATCCAAGAGGAAAGAAATCATTACTCTTTCTATTGTCTCCTGTTTATGTCCTAATGAAGAAATGGCAGTTTGAGGTTAACTTAGTGGTTTTTCTAGGCAAGCAGCTAATTAATAATTGTATAATTCCATTCCAGCAGCAGAAAACAAGGCCATTTTGGTGATGTAGACAAAGCACTTGAGTGAGATTCGAGGACTCTAATTTTAGTTCTGTCATTCGCTATCTGTGGGAAAAAAGGAAAAGCCAACCAACCAATCTGACACTTTCCCTTCCCTTTTTATAGAATGGGTTGCATTAGAGTAGCATTTCACCAACCAACTTTAAGGTATTTACCATATTAGAACAGCACCTGTACTATGCTTTTCTTTGTAATTTTTATAAAATCATTCATAATATTTATTTAAATTGATTCAAAGTGAATTTATCATGTCACTATTAGTACTAGAAATAATTATTGATACAGTTGACCCTTGAACAATGCAAGTTTGAACTGCACAGGTCTACTTACATGCAGATGTTTTTTCAATAAATACTATAAATGAATTTCTCTTTCTTATGATTTTCTTAATAACATTTTCTTTTCTCTCGTGGAGATTGTATTTTTTCTCGTATCTCAGTTACCTACAGCTATCGGGTAGAAGATATGTCTTCTTAGCTCCCCATTTCTTCTCCCCTTCCTTGCAAAATTCCTGCACCATTGAGGCTTCTGCCATTGTTCTAGCCCTTATTCATTCCTTTCATCTCCAAACATTCTAGAAATTCCCGT
>NW_011888808.1:8915114-8940712 GCF_000151845.1 Pteropus vampyrus | reverse complement strand
TACAGCATGGTATAAATTTAAGGTGCACGGTATAGTGACTTCACTTACATGTGTTTTGTAAACTAACTCTTGATTCCTCCCAAACAGAATCCTTTGTAAATATTCCTCATCTCAGCAAATGGCACCACTTTTTCTCTCCTGTGTTCTTTTCTCTTTCTCATCTCCCACATTCCATCCAGGTGCCAGTCCTGTTGATTTTACTTCTAATACATACTTTGAAAGATACCTCATCTTTTATCCCCTTTTGCTTAGATGACTGTGGCAGCCTCTGACTTGCATTCTTTCTTGTATTGCTCCTGTCCAACCAGAGCAAAGTTTTTATAGTGTACATCTGATATGTGTCCATCTAATGCCACTTTCCTTTATTCAGAGCATCTCTAATTGCATATAGGCATACAATTATTAAAACTGATGGGCCAGTTTCAACACCTTCACCTTGCTGTTTTCTTTCCCCTTTCAACTGCACTGGCTTCACTTCTGTTCTGCATGCATACCAAGGTTTATATGGCTTCAGGGCTTTTGCAGAAACAATTTCTCCTGCAGGGCCTTCGTATAATCTTTTCCTTAGGGCCTTTGCATATACGATCTACCCTTCCCTTTTCAAAGTCATCTCTTCATCCATCCATCCATCTTGACTAAATATTCTTCTTAAGGTAGGTATACCTATCATATCTTAGAAGTACTGCTTTTTCTTCCAACTCAGTATTTCCTTTTTATCAGGAAAACCTGCTCATTTATTTTATAGCACTTATACAAGTTTTAATAAATAACATTATTTGTTTATTATTATATTATGTGTTTTTCCCATTTATTAAAAAATATCTGTGAAGGCATGTTCATGTATTTTACTAACCACAGCTTGCTGGTTCTTAAACAGTGCTTGACATTTAATATATCTTAATTAATAAATATTTTTGAATCATTGAATGAATACATGTGTTTTCATAGAAAAGTCATAATTGATTAGTTGTATATTAAAGTGGTAAGACACAGCTGACTGCTACTATGCGTCGCAGATTTAATATAGGGGCTCTACCTTTTACTTAGTATCATTTCCTTTAAAGTTTTGGTATCCTGTTTAGAATAAATTGATCTTTCTGGTATTGACTTTGAATTTTTAAACCAAAACAACTGAAAGTAAAGATTATAGATACAAATTCCCTCTTCTGTTGTAACTCTAAGAGTTGTAATGTTGTAATGTCAAATGTGTATTTTCTCTATCCTCTGGAAACTCTTTGACCATTTTTTCTACACTCTTTTCCTCTTCTAAACTCTTACAGATTTCATTCCCCATACACTTATTCAGGGTTTATATTCTGTTTTGAATTTTCACACATATATTGATACACTTATGCCTTGATTCTAAAAGTAGAGCATACTTATTTTCATATCTCACCCAATAATTACTAATAGAAAATTTTATCATCCATCACTTCATTTATACTATTTATAAATGTCATTTGAGATTACAGTTATCAAGTTAAGTCAGTGTAATTTCACACACATGGAAATTCACATAATTAGGATAAGGATATTATAGGGCAATATCCTTTACAAACCTCCAGATATTACCTCACCCCTTTAGTTATCTTGCTATCAATTGCTGGGCTTCACAGTGAACAATGAACTTTGCTTCACACTTATTATTTAACAATTGGTTATTGTGTTTTTGGGCAGTTGTGGTTTGGGAGGTCCAATGGTAGTTTTTGTGTTATGTTGCAGGTAGTAATTCCAGCACAGATTCTAGCCTATAGAGGATATTCAACTAATCTTCGTTGAATAAATAAACATTTACTAGTATGTGATTATGGGTAATATGCTTAATGGCATCACTGCAGCCTCTGCTGTTACCATCAATAGCAGTAACAACAGCAGCAAAAATTCAGCATAAGACATCGTTTGAAATCACTTGTACTGTCCCTGTCTTCTCTAGTCTGTCAGAGAATAACATCGGAGAAAACACTGCGCATACTTCTTTATCTTTTGATCACAATCTCAATAATATTTGCCTGAGTCTCTCTGTTAATAGTGACATGCCTCCACTTTGCTTCACCTGTGAAGAACCTGTCTGAGAATTGATGGATCTGGATGGGAGGGTAGCCAATTAGGTAATGGCCTCCAGCAAGAGCAAACTCTGTAGAAGACTTGCCTTTGAACTGTGTGAAGTTGAACTAAAGGGTGCAGCTATTATATAAATCACAGAGAAAAGAACAAGGTTACACCTGTAGGTTGACTCAACAGCTGTCTTTTCTCGGCTCAAATGGTAGAGTAGTATAATGATAGCTAATACAATACTCAGATTAATTAAGTAATCTTGACTTCAATTATTTAGATAACTGAAGAGAGTGGGGAATTATATCCAAAATGAAAGTGTTCATTTCAGAAGTAGAGACATTGCCTTAAAGGGTTCCTATCAGAAAATAACTCATGAGAAATCTGTTAATAACAGACTTAACAGTTTAATGGCAAAGAACATTAACAGCAGGACCAGTAGTTATAAATTTAAAGTCAGGGATCTAATATCAACTTTATTAAGTGGAGACAGAGAACATGTCGCAAATAAGTTTATTGACATCTTTCTGTGAGAAATTGTTTTCTAATTACTTGTTCCAATTTAAACTTGCCTCTGACTGGTAAGTTTAAGGAACTGACTGGTAAAAGGAACAGAAAAAAGGCTTTGCCCAAGTGGTCTTAATACATTATTGTTAAAATTTTTGCCGTAACAGAGATCATCCATGCTGTATAATTTGTGCAAAGGTAGTGTTTTGAAAGTAGAGATACCCTGTGGACAAAGCCTCTCTCTATTCCCAAGGGTAAGTACATTATTATCAGGCATCTCAGAATCTAATTATTTTTATTTCATTGATGGGCTTCTTTTGTCTTCAGAAATATGAAAAATTAAAGTAAATGCAATAGCATTATGATTTTAATGAGAAATAATAAAATGTGAAAAATCAAGTTTTTATTATGCAATTATATTTCTTTCTTAGCATTTAAATGCAGTGGAATTGACTTGCTGCTGATCTTCAGGGTCCAGGCACATGTTTGTAAAGGTAACAATTAGGAAGTTAGCTGTACCATGATTTTATCATTTTAATCTCTCTCTAAAGATATAAACTGGGTCCTTAGATACCTAATTCAGTCATCTAAAATATGCAAAAGTTCAAAGTATAAAATAAATTCTATCTTTCATCAATTCTATTAGTTTTTAAATTTAAGATGCCCACCTTTATTATGTTTATTTGTGCTAGAAAGTAAATGATGATCTTTAAATTTTTATAATAATACGTAAGATTCATATACTTTACATGTGAACTCATATTCAGTAAGGACAATCCAATTGAATACACAGAATAAAAGATATAACATCATACTAAATGAAATAAAGTAAAAATATAAAATGAGCCCTTATTTGAGCCTATATTGCATTAATAGGAATTATTTTTTTGTACATACTGCGTACGTTGTATCTTAGATAATGATAATTTATATGTGTATGGTGCTTTGCAGTTTACAGGGGACTTTGATATACATTCTCTTACTTGATCTTCAGTAAGCCCTGTGGTGATAGCTAAGCCAGTATTTTTATTATTTAAAAAGAAATTGAGTCTCAGTTCACACAGCTAATAGGTAGCAGAACCCAGATTTGATAGAACACAGAATCACTATATAAATACTATTATATTTATTTTCCCCAAATAGCCAACCGTATTGTCTATAAATACTCTAATTGATTGACTGTTTTGGAAAGGAATACATTTCTTAAGATTTCATCAATTTTGCCAAACAACTTCATAGATATTTCATGAGATACGTTGTGCAGTAACTTGTTTTTCTCTACACTGTACCCTCAAGATTTATCTCTGTGTTTAACTAGATGTATTGTTTTAAGGATTGTGTCCTCTGGCTTCCGTCAGGGATAAGTGACAGCTGTCTGTGCATTAATGAAGCACGAAGGCTGCTTTCCATCAGAAGGAGAAACAGATCATTGCGTTTTACCCTCATCCTTTGAACTATTTAATTTTACAGCCATCCAAGTCAACTTTTATTCTTTTAGCGTGTGTTCTAGAATTTTAAAAGGAGAGAAGGCAGGAAAGTTCAGCACCTAAGTAGACAGCTTTTGTCAAATGTTACTCCTACATTGTTTTATAAGGTTCCTTTTGTTCTGTGGTAAATGGCAATGTCTTTCACTGAAAAAGTAATTTATAAATATCTTTTTAGTTTAGACTTCTATGTTCCTGATAGAACTCTTAAGTTTGATTCAGAGTATATTTTTCCTTTTTTGGAAAATAGGAGTAGAACATTTTATTCTCTGATATTAATGTGTTGCTACTAAGTAGTTGGTAGAGTGGTAGGAGACAGACATGCAAAAATCATTCGTCAGGCTTCTTTCCATTTTTGTTAAATGATGTAGCTAGAATAAACGTGATCTTCTAAGTTCTTACTGGGAAAGACAAAAAGAGCAGCCCTTGACATTGAGAAGTCCACCTGTCACTCACAGATAAGTCACGTTTTTCTCCAACTAGACATAAACAATCACATAATACCAACCTCAGACAAGGGTACTTTGAGATCATGATAAAAGGAGATAAAGCAACGCCACTTCATAATTCTGTCTAAGTACAGATAAAAACAAGGTCACTATGCAACACACAAAATATTAATATATGATAAGCAACTAACCCCTCTTACTCATCCAAAATGCTTGACTATTACTTCTTTATCAGTTACAGCTTTAACTTTATTCTTGTCTTTTCTTTCTATCAATAAGGTTTATTGAGATGCACAGTCATAGAATTTTTCTTTCTGACAACATACAATCTCAAATAAATCCCTGCTTTCCTAGATCCTCCCCTAAGTCACCAAATCAAAGATAAAATTTTATAATAAGTTTTTTTTTTTTTTTTGGTCTCCCACTATAACAGCCCATGATTCCCAATGCAAAAAGTATTAAACTAAACCTTTTTTAACTAGAGGTGTGTTCCCGATGATCTTTGTCTGCAGGATACAATCAAATTTTTAATTTTTGTCTCAGCATCTTACCAGTTATTTGAAATTGAGAGAATTATTTACACACTCTGGTATTTGGTTTTTCTCTATAAAATGGAGATGTTTATACCTACCATAAAATTGTTAAAATATTAGTTGAAATAAACAATATAAAACACCGTAATGGTGCTAAACGCAGTATTCAAATATTATTTTTTCCCATTTCATATTATTTTATTTTTTCTTCTTTTCCTGACTTCCCCACAATTTAATCATAAAAGTCTTCTCAACTGTTTGATCTATGATTTGTAACTTGTATGATTTTAAAAATCTACATGTGAAACTTTCCTTTCAAATGTTTAGTGGGAAATCAGAATTTTGACATGGAATTGAGCAACTTTTAACAATTGTTCTGACCTTGCTTTATTATGATTGTACTCTGAGAAAAAAGCTCTGATGCCCCCAGCAATCATTTATTGACAACTCTATGGACCAGAGAATAAGCTGGACATTGTGGACACAGAAATTAGTTAGATGTCATCCTACCATCAGATAACACATATTCATCTTCAATAATTTGACAAGTATCAACCATACTAATAGTTCTCAAACATGTTTCTAATCCAACATATCTGGAATTTATAACAGTCCTACAGTCATAGTGCTACACCATGCTTCTCAGTTGGTAAGATGGGCTTCACTGACAAATAAGATCATAAACCCAGAAAAAAATCCAGCTCATACAATCTCAGAATACTTAAATAGGAATCTAATGCATATAAAAGGAGAAATGAAAAATCTCCAGGTATTGAAAATTTTGATAGAAACAGATCAAAGAGGCAAAAATATTGAGAAGATATGGAGGATTTGAACAACACAAGAAACTATCTTTATCACATTGTGTGTGTGTGTGTGTGTGTGTGTGTGTAGCTTCAACCAATAGAGTGACCTCATAGTTCTTAGACATAGATAGAACATTTACAAAATTTGACCCCATCCCATCCCACAAGGAAGTCTTAAGAAATAACAAAGAACTGGTAGTATTTGGACAACCAAAATGCAATAAAATTAAAAATAAGCAATATATTTGGATATTTTCAAGTTCTCTTTTCAGACCCAAGAGATCTCTGGCATTGTGTGCTCTTTGATTCCTAAAAGAAACTATAAAAAGAAAAAAATATGCAAACCAATAGAATAGAACAATTCCTAAAATAAACTATAAAAAAAGAAAATAGATGCAAACCAGGGATCAGTATAGTTTTGATTGAAAGGAAGAATTAGATAGTGTTGTGGGTCTGGTATGACTAGAGAAGGAATATTGGCTAGAAAATAGTAGGGCATTTGGTTGAGTATGAAGAAAGCATCAAATCAACACGGTTGTTAAGATTGGAAGCACTGAAAAATGGAGAACAACTTTGGTTTTTGAAATTATAAAATTGGGCTCTTAGGAAACTCTGTTTGGCAACTATATACAAAACATTTCAAGGAGGAGAGACAGTGCTCAGGAAGAACTGCCAGGGAGTCAGGCAGTGGGCAGTTTAATGATTGTATGTACCAGTATGAGATACCAATGTTCTACTTATTGCTTCCAGCGTAATGTTTTCAAGTCACCACTAATAAATTTTTCTAGCTGGACTAAGGGATTTAGTAAGAACAAGAATTCACAGACAAGTGTGCAAAAAAGTGAAACGGAGAGGTATGTAAGAAAAAATGAGTGGGGGAGCCATTTTATAATTGATTAAGGTATGAGTACCACTATGCTTACCCGCTCCACTTCTCTAACTCTGCCAAAACATACTGGCAAGTAGGAAAAGGTGACAATCCAGGAATAGAAATCCGTTCTTTCATCCACATCAGAAAAACAGAGTGAGATGCTGAATGGTATTTTGGATTTAACCCAGTCCATCTATAATCCTATGTTTTAGAAAGTTCCATTTGGCATCAAGAGTACCAATATTGATATTCAGCTAGCAAGAAAGGAAATAATACTTTGGTGGCCTTTCTGCCCCTAGTTTTTTGTTTCTTATACTTTCCCACCTACAGTCCATTCATTATCTTCAAATTTGAGTTGGGGAAACTAGTATGAAGATGAATGGGAAAATACTATTATTCTGTTTTGTTCTGATATATTTTTAAAATTTAAAGATCTTGGAGAAAGTTAAAAATGGCTGTTTTTTCTAATATTAAAGCAAATGGATTTTAATTTAGTTTCTTACCATATATTGAAGATATGATATGCAAAATAAATTCCACTCAATGATATACTTAAGAGAAAAATTTAGAATATTATTATAATTTTATTCTCTTAGTTTGTTACATGTATATTTTATTGTGTTATAGATATTCAGAGTATAAACATTATTACATTGATTTAATCATGTGTAATAAAATAGAGTTCACAGTGATTGAAATTTAGAGCTCCATGTTTTAATTTAATTTCCTTATTTATAATATAAATGAACATTTAGTTAAATTTTACTGTAAAGTAAAATGATTTAAATAACTTTACTAAACAATACATTTCACATAGTTTCTTTTTTTCTTCTTTTAATCTAAAATTTTATACAAGAGTAATTTAATGCACCTTTTAAATAGACAGATATTTTTATAGCTATTGTAGCTACTAGCTACAAAACACCTCTGAGCACCTTCATTGGAACAAAGCTCCCACATGATAACTAGCACAATAAAACTGGTAAACATTTACTCAGGAAAGAAATGAAAATCTATTCTGTCTTCAATTAAAAAACAAACAAACAAATAAAAAAACAGAGCCTGAGGTATGTAGCTGATCAACAGACTCAGCTGTCATTTAAAAAAAATGTTCAGATGTTGAATTTTTGATTATCATTTGAACTTTGATAGTATTTTATAAATCATAAGACTGTATTAGTCAGAGTCCCAGCAGGAAATAGGTGACACAATCAATTGGGAATTGAGGAGAGTTAAATAAAGAGAATACTTCCAAATTCATGGACAGGATTTAGGGATTCAGTAAGGAACACTGAAGTCCCCTGGGGCTGGCAACAGTTTGGAGTTCTCTTTATTCCGAGGCTTAAAAGGACACTGGGAGAGAGGGTTTACTGGAACATAGAGAAATGGAGAGGGTCACCTGACAGGAAGTGTGTACTTGAGTGGTAACTTGTCAGGGAGGGAGCATGGAAAAGAAATACCCAGACATCAACTCTTCCTCTTGTGGACAAGACACGTCTTGAAGACAAGTCTCCTCTTGTGTCTTCCATTGACAAAAGTCATAAGTAAGTCACAGGGCAAAGACTTCCTTTGTACTGTTTAGCTTTACTTGTAAGACACAGAGTTCAATGGAGAAGGATTAAAATTAGATCTATAAAAAAACAGCACAGCCAGCATATGGGCTCAGATGGATAATTTAATCATTTACTCAGAAAATGTTTATTGAGCATCTATTGTATGCTATGTATTGTGCTAAGCACTGAGGATTCAGAAATGAATAGAAAATGTCTTGCAAGTGGAAAACAACCCCGGGTTTTTCTTTATTTCTTTTCTTTCCTTAGAACTTGTAGACTAAAAAGGAACTAAGGAAAATGAATAGAAAAATTTCACTATAAAGGAGAAGATATTATGAAGTATAAAATATTCATTTATAGGAAAAAATAAGATGGGAACTTCTCCCTATCCTAGTTTTCATCTTCCCTAATAAATTATTCTCAACCTAAAAATTCGTATAAATGAATAGTAGGCCTAAGTTATATGATGGGGGGACAGAGAATTGATTCGTGTTTAATAAACCTTGCAATTAATAAAACTTTGTTCCTAAGTTACTCCCTCCTCTGGGGAGCTCTCAGTATTTTATAGCTCTTGTCCAAAAAGTCCTATAACTCCTCTGTGTTAGAAAGAATGGAATAATTATGTTAATAGGATGGGTGTATTTTTATCCTTCTTGTGTACCTTGGATCCTTTAAAAGTGAATCAATCCTTTGCAGCTCTATATCTTAGAGGAAAACACTTCTTCCTGTTTTATACAGTGACTAAGGGGTAGCTTTTCTCTGCCTTTACTAACTATGTCATGGTTGCTGGGGATCATAATTCCTCCAGCGGTTAATTTTTCAGTTCATTCAAAGAATATGAACTTAACTCTGTATTTTTGACCAAGAAAAAAAAAACTTCCTTAGTTTTACATTGACTTTAAGTTTGATTGTGTATGTGATAAAATGTTCTATGATGCATATTGAGACTGAATGTGACATAGACAATGGTGACAAAAATGACACATTTAATAATTTATGGTTTTCTTAGTTTACTCTTAATTGCTTTAAAAAGACCTGGCTGCTTAAGCACATACTGAATCTCATGGGATTGGATTTTGCAGGTTGATAAAGCTATAGTGAGGTTCTTTTAGGCCCTTGCTTATCTAGCCTCTGTTAGAATTGTCTTCAAGACAAGCAGTGGAAGCAAGAGGATGCCCTTCCCAACCAGGCAAGACACCTTAACGTTTCGTATTTCTGAAACTGACAGATGGATGAAAGTTCCCAGCTGGGAAATGAGATAACCTAGATGTCAACTGGGATTTCCTGACTCCTTGAGACTTTCTTGGACATCTGTTCATGCCGAATAGAAGCCAAAGAAGTGCTTACAGTTGAGAGGAGTATGGAGCCCATGTTTGCCAGGTCTCTTATGCCTCTCATTTTCTTCTTTTCCTAAATGCAGTCATTTTAATGGCATTTTTTCAGACATGACAGATTCTTGCCCAACTTCCCCCAAATACTCACTCGTCACCAAAAAGGTCTCTGCAAGAATTGTAGAACTGAGGAGGTGTGGGAAGGTGTAATGGGTCTTGATAAAGGAAATAACTTGAAAGTGAACTCCAGAGTCTTAAAATAATCCTTTGGCATCTCTATTTTCAGAAAATTTTCCATGACCTTTTTCATATAAGGACCTCTCCATCTCAGCTTTTTTTCTTGCCCATTCATTGGCTTCCATCTTTCTGTATTTCCTTCTGTTTTCTCCAATCCTTGTCTGAAGCAGGCTTCTTCATTCTTCAGCTTTATTGTATCTTCTACGGACACCTATGTCCTTAGAGTCTCATATCCCATACTAAGTGCCTTATCAATGTTCTTCCCCAAAGAAAGGCCTATTCTCTCTCGAAAGGGCAAATGGACAATTACCAAGGGAACAGCAATTCCACTTTGCTATGGTAGGCATATACTTTCTAATAAGTTAACCTAATATTTCCATTTTTTTTTTTCTGTAGCCTTGAGAGACAGAAGAAATTCAGGTCACATAACAAAGTAATTACAAATTTGGCTGCTGTGTGTGTCTTTGACAATACAAGTGTGTTGTTTCATAGTGTACTGATAATGTCATTTGAAACCCTGAGCATGTGTGCAGTTCTTTGGCTGGTGAATTATAAGAGTCCGACATAGATTTGGGAACCAAGAGGGAAAATAGAAGATGTGCGAGGTTTAAGTTGTATATTTTCAGATCGTTTCCCTTTGGTTTCTGAACACTGGGGAGTGTCAAACCACAGGACAGGTGATACCATTTTTAAAGACCTGAGAAAAATCCTAATTTCCTACATTATATATAAACCAATATTTTCATGGTTAAATTTTTTTTTCAACCAAAGAATGCTTTTCTGAGAGTAAGTAATACTAAAATATAGTCCATAGGCAAAACATGTTGAGTCCCTGAAAGGTAGGGGAAATGAGTAAGAAAAGGAAGAACTAAAGTCACCCGAGCTAAATCTCAGCTCTTGGAGTGTGGCGAAGCTGCGCTAGGAACTCTGCAGAGGGGCAGTGAGGATTACTGCCATAAAGGTAACCTCGTGGTTGTGTTTCGTGGCCTTTGCTATTTTCAAAGTATGTATTAAATAGAGAGGCTCTCTGGTTGGCAGCAGAGTTGATGTAACATGGTATTTGTATCATATAAGAGAAGAGAACATGGGACAGGGCTCAAGTTCAGATCTACTTTGGTGTTAGGAGTGAAAAAATAAAGAAAAAGAAGATACCAAGGAATGTAGAGGATTTAGCAGGGTCGAAGAGAAAGTAAATGGAAGTTGGAGAATACACTCTTGGTATTTATGTTCTGAATCTCTTTCAGTTTGATTTAGAAATAAGTAATTTACCTCATAGACAAAAATGCTCTCATGACCCAAATTCCAAGATGTGCTCTAGGTTATAATTGTTGAGCTTGGAAATGCTTAAACTTCACAGCTGCAAATGAAAAATATTAAGGTAATATCTGCAAATCAAGACAATGAAGAGCCTCAGCTAAGGAAGTCTTTGTTTGGCAAGGCTGCGGAGGAGTTTTCAGCAAGATTGCAAAATATACAGGAGTCAAGGCCTCTTGTAAAGTGGTTACACAGTTACAGGCTTGCCATCTGGCTTCCCGAAATAAAGCATAACAAAGTCTATGGAAGAGATCCTTACAGACACTATTTGGCCAACCACATTCAGCATATAGTTTACATACAGATCAATGAAGTTTGAGTTTCAATCTAGTCTGAGTCCTGGCTTCTGTTTCCTCTAAATTATAAGTGGATCACTTTTGCATCTTCCTAACTGAATCAGGGATTTTAACTTACTTTCAGAGACTGTGACCTGACAGTACCAACGTTCACGTGTAACTAAAAGCCTAGTGGACCACTTAGCAGAAAGCATTTTGCTTTCCCAGTGTTTACTTATAGAAATCCAATAGGGCTTTGCTGCCCCAGCTATTATGGGTTGCTCTGAGCTGTAAAAGGTTGTCTTCGTCTGTTTGATAACATCTGTTCCACACTCTGGTCATATGGCAGCCCTTAGAAAATGGTCCTCTAAGGCAGAAGCATAATTCATAAGATTCACATGATTTACAAACAAGAATTTTAAGTTCTAATTAGTACTTTAAGGGTGATTCATGTGAAAGAAGATTACATTTGCATGTCAATGAAAACCTGCTGCCTTAGAAAACCATGCTAAACTATGTAATTCATCATTACACATGAGGAAAGATTTATTTTTCTGATTTGTAGTCCTCAGGAAACAGATTCAGACAACCCTAGTGTCTTAGCTATTTAAAACATCCATGCATGTTGTACCAAGAGGGTTTTAGGTTTAGTATGTGGTGTGAGGAAAGAAAAAATCTAGTCCTCAGGAAGTGTCTTTCCTTTGCTATAAATAAATACACCATTGTTTTTCTCCTTCTCCCTTCCTTTCCTACTTTCCTCTCTCTTCTCTTTTCTTCTTCTGCCTTTTCTCCTCCCTCTGCCTCTCTTTCTTTAATATGGCAGGACTCTTTTAGAAATGTTTATGACCAGTGCTTTCATGTGTTGTAACTCTGGTTTTATTAGCTTTTATTCTAGAATCACTGATTTTCAAACTGTGCAATTATTACTAAACAACAACAACAACAAAACTTTATTTTTGAGTTCTTCCAAATTTTAACTAACTACTACCCTGATAAACAGATATTGAACTGTTTTTTAAAATGTTGGCCCCTTTGTCCAATGAGAAGATGCAGTGGAAAGAATAAAAAAAAAACAAAAAACAAACAGAACCAACTAGAAACAGAGATACTTGTAACAGTAAATAAGAGGTAATTAATTTCTTGGATTAGATGCATGATGGAGCTTACAAAAAACAATATATATGTGTATATATACATACATATACATATACGACTTAAATATAATTTTTGTCATGTCAGTATACTTTCTTTTGAAGGATCGGAATCACTTTATAGATTTTATGTGGTGCTACTGTCTTCCCTCCCGCCAAAATTGGTGTGGCATATGATTTGGATTGGCAAGAATGAAAGTTCTCTCTTCCCATGATCACAAAGATTGGTTCTGGAATCTGCACCTGATCTAAGATGGGCCAATCAGAGTTTTCCTTGGGATTTGTGTTGGAACTCTTAGGAGACGCATGGCAATAAAGTATTTAGGACTGGGACTGGCAGTGGTTGTCTTGCTGCCCTGGGAAAAGTGTCTGAGAGTAAAGCTAAACAGAGGCAGGTGGAGTTGGATGAGAGCAAGAGACAGAGAGTGGATGCCATTGAACGCATTCCTAGAGGTTTACACATAGAAGGTGGAAAGGATAACTTTACAGTGAAAGAGCAGCCAAAACCAATTCAGGGAGGAAAAATGGAGTATGGTACTTCTGGGACTTCAAGGAGTTTGTAATATTTAGGGGTTCAGATTGTTGCCTGTTTAGTGTCAAAGATGAGTCGAAATTTAGATTAGGGACTGATCACCAGAAGGATCTTGACTGCCAAGTTAAGGAGCTTAGATTAGATCCTGAAGGCAATGGGGAGCCATAAAAGGCATTCAAGCAGGCATCCGACATGCTCAGTTTTGCCTAGGACTGGCCTGTGTTGAGGAAATATGTAAAGCTGGAATGAGTTTTAAATATCATCATTTCTGTTTCTCATTCAGAAGTATCAAACCAATAATAAGAAAATTCGAAGGTTTAAATCAAACTCTTCAAAATCAATTTTTGTAAATCTGTAAGTTTGTCTTGTCATTAATGAAATTATAAAACAGCATGGAGACATCGTTATGAATATACTGATTTGATCTTAGACATTCCAGTTATATTAAAAAGCTAAGTTAGCAAATAAAAACACTACAACTGCTGAAAACTGAATCAGGAGAAATAACTATAGTTAAAAAATAGAAGAGATAACTTTACAGTGAAGTACTACAATGGGAACTGAATTGATTCTATTGCTTCAGAATAGAGGTCCATATTCAGAAATCAAGTAAACTATAAATGTTGTTTAAACATTCTGTACATCCGTAGTTAATTTATTGTCTTAAAAATTTCAAAATAAGTACTTTATAGATATATTGTTTTTATTATTTAAGACAAAGCAGTCTGTAACATCTGTATATTGGGTGCTTATATTAATATGCAATTATTTTTAGTTTGTAAAGTTATTTTCTATCTATGTTTGCTATTCCCAATATCCTTATGGTACAGACTTCACAGCTTATTTTTCAGATAATAAAACTGAAGCTTGAAAATAGTAAAAATAATTTGCCCAAGGGCACACGGAGAAGCTGGCCAAATTGCTTGAGATTTGCATCTGAGTTGAATCTAAAGCCCAGGACCTTTTAGTTCGTTTTTGTTTGGAGTCCTCTATTTCCTGCTTTTCAAGGCAGCAGAACAGCTGACCCAGGGCTTTTCCCTGGCTGAGTCAAGAATTTGGCAGCCAGCCTGTAGCGTGGATGCCTCGGATGGCGCAGTCCAGTGGAATCATCACCTTGCACTAGCCTTCTGCAGGTGAGCCTTGTTGTTAGGCTTTTGATATCATTTGTTCTGGTATTTCAGATCCCCAGGGAGAATAATTTTGCCCTTGATCCTTTGCCCTTGACTCTTTTATCTCTTTTACCCCTCTTTGACAGCCAAGGTAAAAGTTGGGATCTTTCCCAATAGTAATGTGATTGAACACCCAGTTCGTGTGAATGACTGCATTTCTTCCAATGGACTGATTACTGAATATCACTACTTTCCACCCAACTTGAGGCATTTCCCACTGTCTGAACCCCTGCTATAGATGTGGGCATGTAATAATGCTAGCCCATATCAACATGGGGCCACGTGGGCTTTTGGATGCTTCATTTACGATTAGTGCCCATTCTCTCAGGGATGAGTATTGAACTCCATTGGCAGCCGAGCTCTGCATTGTGCTGCGTCTTGCTCGTGTTAGTGCTGGCAGTACCTTTCCTCCCCGCTTGTTGCCTGGTTAACTCCTTCCTACTTATTCTTCTGCTCTCAGCTCAGGCATCTCCTTCTTCCCCAAACCTTTACAGACTCTGTTCGTGCCGATTTCTGTTTTCTTTCCTGTGAGTTCCCACTTGTATTGCAGTGGTTTCCACTTTGTATTGCAAATGTCTGTTTCTCATACTCAGCAGTACCTTGGATGGAGAAATTGTATTTTCATCTTTCTGCTCTAGTGCCACCCACAGGGAGTATGGGGCCAATGAATGCTTGTCCAAATGAAGGACTGATTGAATGAAAATAATAAACCTTTAAAATAATAAAAATACAAATTCTTAAATATATGTCTTACATGCATAGATAGGCCTTTTCTATGAATGACTTACATTTTTGGTCTTTAAAATGATTGAAAGATTTTTTTAGTGAAAGTGTACTAGAAAACACCAACTATTCAGTAAAAAAATGTAAAAAGTAATAATCTAATATTTATTAAGGACTATGTCCTAAGACTGATTAGGACTAATTTATGAATATGTCATTCCATTTAATCTTTACAGCTATTATATATATGAATGTATTTTATTTTAATTTTTATGGGTAAATAAGTAAGGTTAAAGAAGTTGAATTACCTTAAGAAAATCTAACATTTGTAAGAAGTAATAGACATATCTTAATTCTTACCCCACAATGAATATGTCTAAAGTACTGGGCAAGTATTTACTCTTCCTAAGATTCTTCTGTGTTTTTTGCACATCTGTATATGGGCACACTTGTGTGTGTAAACCATGGAGCTGAAAATGCTTGATCATAGCTCTGTTACAAGGATAAATGAGCTAATACACATAAAGTACATAGCAAAATGCTCAGTATTAATAGATTGGATGATAAATATTCTGCTTTCTAGACTAATAATTATTGAGCCTAAAGTCTTTCCTCATCAGACTATGCTTTTATTAGAACCAGCAAACCACTACCATATTGTGAATATTAGTGAATAGTTTAGTTTAGGTCTTAGCTGGCTGCAAAGTGGTTGAAAGAACATCCTCAAATCATTCCTGAGGGATATACTGCTAAGATGATCCTTAAGAAATGACAGCAGTACAAGGCAGACCTAGAAAGAAGTCCTATCTATAATGTACCTGGATGATCCAACCCTGGAACAATACTCGGGCCAACCAGAATAGATTCTCATCCACTGTAGCATGATATGTGGGACATTTGATACGTTGGATCTTGTTTGAATAGTCTTCATTGTGGTCTCTGCGTGTTGAGAATTATTTTAGGTATTTGGAATTCTCTAGAGCAAAAGATCCAGCAAGGAGTTCTCTGAGCAATTCCAGGCATAAGTATATGCTCTCTCATCCTGTTAGTTCAGAGCTGACATTGAGATGGGTCTTAGAGATGGTGCCTTTGTTTTTTGAGGTTAAGGAACAAGATCTGAGCTTGGATTTTTTCCTTCTATTTCTTTAGTTTCCCTCACTCACAAAACACCAGATGACTAACTCACTGAGGTATTACACAAAAGAGAAAAGGAAGAAAAAATGCCTACTTAATATATATGACATGGAAGTACTGCTTGCATGTGGAAAAAGTTAAAATATGTGACAAGATAATAAAGCCGCCTTTTGTAAATTGGAGAAGATTCATCAGACAAAGTTAAGGGGAAAAAATCAAGGGAGATAAAAATATTTTTCTGTCTACAGTGGGCTGTCAAAGCATTGTGCTTATGGATGCAACGTTAACTGCCTAAAGCATGCCCCTGTGCTTCTTAAGGCACTAGAAGCTTTCAGGGCCAAGTGGAGCTGCACTTTACAGTTCCTCTTAGTGAAGTCAGCGTGAGCCCTCCAAATAAAAATGCCTCAAAGGCTGGAATGGAATGGAGAGAATCTGGTTCACCAAAAATGATAAAAACCATACAGATTAAGTAAAAGAAATTTTATCTCAGAGAGTTGACAAGGGTTGTCTCGACTCCCTGGAGAGTTCAGCCCTGTGTCGGCAGCATTCATGGTAGAATTTCCTTTCTAAAACCCAGCTTTCTAAAAGCTGCCATAACTTGAATCGAAGTATATTGTGAAAAGGAAAGTTGGCATTAAAAAAAAAAACCATTTTCAGAATTATTAGGGAAGCCCCTTCAAATAAATTAACTTTAGATAATGGAAAACAATGTTTTATCTATGAAATACAATTCACACACTTTGGATAAGCTAAAATATAATATTTAATTCATTGAGTATGTAGGGAGGGTTTAGGAATTGCTTAGAGAGTACTAAAACAGTTCAAAACTATTTCTTAAAGATATCTTATTTCATTGTAGAAAAATCTCTCACTGCTCTTATTGAAGATTCGGCTCTGTTAGGATTGATTTCTTACCCTTACCTATAAATTCTATGATTCATTTCTGTTACAACATTCTGTTTTATGAAAAGAATTTTTTCTTTTTAAAATCCAATCTTACCTATGATTAGTCCTGCCCTACTTTCCTATGTCACCTTCAAAAAAGTGATAAAGCCTGAGTTTCCTCCAAAAATAGATATTATTTGAGTCTCCTTGTTCTATAGCTGTGGTGTCATTAGGGACTTATGTGGCAGTGCAAATACTAAGAAGAAATATGTCATTCGGTTCTGAGGTCAGCCTAGTCTAGGGAGGAAAGAGCAATCTGGTGGTGAAACACCCTACAAAATAATATCTCTGATTCAACTCACAGAAAGCTTGCTGGAATTAAAAGACACCACTAAATATTTTTTCTCTACTAACCAGCACTATATCCATCTGACCTAGATTGTCAGACCATGAAAAGTGGATATGAGTCCTCTGCAAAGTAAAATCATAAGTCTTGGCACTTACATGAAGCTTAACAGCTTTCTGTTGCAACTCTTCTAAGTCTCGAATCTGTCTTCAATAGCTTCTCCGGTGGTTCTTTTGTCTTTTCAGGTATATTCCCTAACAAAAACTCAGGACTCATGAGAACGTGAGCTTTTCGAGGGTGTGAGCACTGTGTTCTCCCCTGCCCCACTGTCATTATCTCCTAATTGTAAATAGTGCCCAGTACCTATTAAAACGTCACTAAAGATTTATTGAGTAAATTAAAGAAGAACCATTCCGAACTACATTTTTAAAAACTGCATAGTAATTGTAGTATAAAAAAAAACCCGACCAACTTCTTGTTACTCCTCTCTCCATCCCTCTTTTCCCCTTCCTGCCTCTTTCGTACTGTCACAGGAATAGAAACCACCCATACTGGAAATGGGAATATAACATTTCTCTCATTGTACTCAAAGAATAACTTTTTATTATTAATGTATTTAAAGGAGGCTTAAATTAATACAATTAAGGGTTCACTAGCTAGGTAATCATTTTACTTAAGTTTTATGTGCCAGTTTTTCCATCTGAAAATGGAGATAATAATTACATCATCTTGAGATAATTATGTGATGACCCAATGCCTCATTGCGTATAACATACTTTAAGAACAGTATCTGACATATAGTAGGCACTCAATAAACATTTAAAAAATTAATGTACTATGAAACAGCCTTTTCTGCATTTATTCATCTTTGACTATTCTGGTTATCTCTTGCTACATAACAAATCATTGCATTATTGTCTTCATTTTCCTGCACATTGACTAGGCTTAGATGTGCAGTTCACAGTAGAGTTTCTCACATCTGTGAGTGAGGGCCCAAAGATATCTGAATACTTGCCTGAATTGGAAGTCTGAGAAGGCACACACCATGGCTGGCAGTTGAAGCTGACTGTTGACTGAGCTGGGTACTCAGCTGAGACTCACAGCTGGAGTGTCTACATTTAACCTCTCCATGTGGTTCGAGCTTCTCATATCATGGTGGCTGGGTTATGAGAGGGAGCATCCCAACAGTGAGCATTACAGATGGCCCAGCTAGAAGCAGCAAAGTTTATTCCGTCCTAAACTCAGAAGTTATACGGCACAGCTTCCGCTATATATATCATTTTGGTCTTCGTAGTTACAGGGCTTGCCTAGGTTCAGTGGGGGTGGATCCATAGATTCTAACTACTGAGTATAGAGAGGCAAGGTTCCATTGCAAAACACCAAGTGGGAGAGGAAAAATTATTGCCATCATCTTTAGCCATTTGACTATCACAAATTTTCCATTTATATTTGAGATTAAGTTCATTTCTTCATTATTTTTCTTCTGAAATACTTAAGACCATGTAGAAAAGTTTAAACCTCAAACCTCTTTTTCTATGATAGGCTTTCAAAAATCTGAAGATTGTTAATGTAGCCTTAGTGAGTATTTCTTTGGATAAATATTTATAAATGTTTTCATTTTTTTTTATAGAAGAACATGGTTTAATTTTTTTAAAAAGAAATTTGACCTTGGTCTTAGGGATTGGATGTAGTGATTGAAATAGTTCAAGACAAGTGGTTAAAAACAACATACCAATCACGATTGGTTTCATCAGATTGGGTTGAATAGTATACCTGACCGTTCATTTCACTCTTTTACATTCAGATCATCTAAAAAAGAAGAAAATTGAGTTAAAATCATTTCTACTGTGTACTGTGTGGTTATTCATATCCACATCTCTAGCCTATCACAGTCTCAACATAAGCAATATTTCATAGTCCTCTGAAGCTCACATAGCATTTTTACCTACAACATCTCATTTCACTTTTATAATACAAGCAGGGTCTTATTTCTGCCTTCCCATGAAAATACTGAAGCTCAGAGAGGTTGTAAGATTTTTATAATAAGGGAGCAATAATTTGAGTTACAGGTACTCACTTTTTATAAGTTCAAAAATGTTCACTCATTTATCAAATTTCAGTTTTTTGTTCTTATAGTATTCAAAATTGGTAGTAGGTCCAACACTCACTCCCAACATCTGTCCAGTTGGCTAAAACCAATATAGTATCTAGAAATGCTATACTTATTTTCCCAGCTTCCCTTGTAGCTGTTGCCATATAACTTGTTTTCAACCAATAAAACATACATGGAAGTCTTCTTGGAATATTCTAGCAATATATATATTTTTTTTTTCGGAAAGTAAAGATGAGGTTGATACTGTTCGCACCATGACTGCAATCAAAATGCCCGGGACTGTAGCCATTATCTAGTGACTATTAGAAAAAGACCTGTGATGCTGGTTCTGACATTGTTGAGCCGCTAATCCAATAATAGTAATCAACTTCTTTTGTATTTCTTTTTTAAAAAGTAAGCCGTGGTATTCTTGATTTAAGATGCTAATGGTTGGGTATCATTACCAGCAAAATAACACATTTTTACCCCAAACTGACTGCCTGCCTTTTTCCCTCCTTCCCTCCTTCCCTCCCCTCTTTCCTTCATTTTTCCTCTCCTCTCCTCTCTCCGTTTCCCTTCCTCCCTCCCTCTTTCTTTCTTCTCTCTCTCTCTTTCTCTCATCTGTGATGAATACTGAAAAGTGTACATGATACTAAAGAAGAGATACGCTGTTTGAGAGAAATTCGGTGGATATTGATAAGAGATTTTATTGGTGACCTTTCATTTTTACAAAAAGAAATCTATAAAAACAAAGTAATGAGAATGATAAAGCACTAAACCTAGAAATACTCTAATTGGCTAACAAGTTATAGAAATACTGTTTATCTTCTTACCTCATTAACTCAATACAAATAGTTAATGCATTATTTGTTTAATTAATTATTGTATCAGTAATCAAAATTGGCCATATGTTAGCCATATAATTGGGAAAGATATTTGGAAGTATTTTGTTGTTGTTATGAGAAAACACACAACCAACCACTTATTTATTCATTATAGTGTATTAGATACACCATGCTATTGTACCCAAAGTATTAATATCTGTAAAACAACTAAGTATAAACTATATGTTCTAATAAAGATGGACAATGTATCTATCTTGGTTAGTCAGATCTGTTTTCATTATGCTTTTCCTTTTCTACATTTCAACTTGGGACATGCAAAATTTCTTATTTGACACTTGCATATGCCATTTCTTCTGCCCAAAATATATTTCCTCTTTTATTAGTTAACTGCTATTCATCCTACAAATCTCAGTTAAGGCTTTATTTCCTCCAGAAAGATTTCCTTGATATAAAAGGTCAGCTGCTTTTTCCATATGCTTCTAGAAGGCCTATCATGATTTGCAGTTGCCTATTTATTTGTCAATCCCTTGCTAAACTCTAAATTCCATAAAGATAGTATGTATCATCTTTGTGTCCTCAGATCCTTGTCTGGTACACAGTGGGCACTTAAAACTTGTTGAATAATTGACAGAATCAACTTATTTATCCTTTTATAATTCTTACATTTGCTTTAAACATAAAGTCTTTAATTAGCTGAAAGAAGCAAGTCTGCATCATTAAATTCACTTGCATGATTTTATTTTTGTCGTCATGACAGAAAGAAATAATTCTTTCTTTTGAAGTTTTCTCTTTTTTATATTCAATACAGACTCTTGTCTAATTCTCCAGTTTCTTCTTTGACATTTTTTATCTGCCAGAGAGCTATCAGTCTTCCCGTTTGCCAGTCTTTGTTTGCCAAGTGTGAATGTTCAAAGCCAGACTAATTTCCACATAACATATACTACATTTTCCTAGTAAAAGATCAAAGAAAAACACTATGCTTGACATGATTTATTTTTGACAAATATGTGTAGCCTGCTTTCATATGTGAAAACATTTTTCATTAGGTTCCTGAGGGGGAGAATTATGTCTCACTGGATACCTATCTCCATTTTAACAAAATGTTACTCTTTCCACTTTTGTTTTGTCATCTAATATCTTAAAAGAATACATATTTTTAAGTGTAAATGTTCCAGAGATGAATTTCACAGTACATAAAATTGGTGATTTTAAAACCTCTAACACATTAAAGCTGTTTAAACCTAATTTTAAGTTCATCGTTGGGTTTTCTTTTGCAAGATTTTTGTAAGATTTGCATAACATTAACTAATAGTCTAATTGATTTTGTAAAATTCAATTATTCATTATTCACCTTTCCATTAAGTGATTGATCTATATTTTCCTTTATTAACCTCATATTTTTCAATTCATTTATATGGTCATTTTCATTTTACTTTTGTGTTTTATTTTGTATTATGGCATCTCTAACATTATTCTTTATATTATTTTTATGACATCTTGAATAATTGTGACTCTTTTCAATTACTCAGCTCTTAAAAAAATTTGAAATTGGAACTCATTAGGCTGCTCGCTTTTTTTCCCTCCTCATATTTTTAGGGAATGATAATGACATACAACTTCCGACCCTCTAGCATTCCTTGTCTAACAAAGGGCACCAGGCACCATTGCAGTGCTTAAGCAATGATCGGACATCATTTTGTTTTACTCTTCCCTTTCCTTAACTCTCCATTTGAAATAAATCTCGAAAGACTCTCCATTTTATTTCCTCTATATCTCTTGTATCATTTTATCTCTCCTGCCCACTGTTACTGTCAAAATAGGCTTTCATCAGTTCTCACTTACTTTAGTGAGAAAACCTCCAACTCATTCCTTCCTTCCGATCCCATCCTATCTGTTCCAGTAATCTTTCTGAAGGAAAAGAGCATCATATTAGTTCTCTGCATGAAATCACAGAATTACTTCCATCTCCCTTGAGAGGAGTTAAAGTTCCCTAATGTGGTTAGGCTCCAGCACTATTTATTGCATTTTTTTCATGTCTTCAAACAAATCTTATTCTTTCACCTTCCTGATCGCCTGACTTGAGCATGCAATAGTTCCTTTGGCTGGAAAACCCTCTTCTCTAACCCCGCTGCCCCAATCACTTTCTCTCCAAGGCTAACTCATCCTTCAGGTCTCAACTTCAAGAAGTCTTTGAAGCCGAGCCTATAGCGTCTTCTCCCAAGTTAGAGGTTTAATTCCCAGCCTGCATTTCCCCATGATGTCCTCTACTTCCCTTGTCCTAACTCTTAGCCCACTTGGCTGTGCATTCCATCTTACTAAAATTTTTGTGAGGATAGACTATATCTTTTTTCTACTCTGTTCCTGATTCAGAGGACATAATTATATTTATAGAACAAATTAATTCATGAAAGTTATTTCCTGTATAGTTTTGATAGTTTTCTTTTTTCTACTTGGGACCATTTCTCAGAGAGAAACCATTCCTTTGGGAACGTAAAATGCTGTGACTTTTTTTCTATTAATGCCATGAGCTTTCTCAAGTTATTAATTTGAAGTCTATATATATTTTTTTATCTCTCAGACCTCTTTTAGTATTTCAAACTCCATAATCTTATGATCACTATCTTTCAAATTGTCTTAAGAAAAATTAGTCAATGTTTAATTTTTATGTGCACTGACAGTGACCTCAAAATGTTACTTTATTATGTACAACTCACAGTACCTTAGATTTATTTAATTGGAAAATCTGTATGATTCTAATTCTGCTAATGTAAAGCTGTTGGGCGAAGGGGAGGTATAGAGAAGTTTCAAAATTACTTGCTATTTCTATTAATTAATAATTGGTTCAATTCTTCTTTTCACAATACCCCTTTAATTGTGTGAAAATACATTGATTATAGAGTGAAAATAGGGTAAAAAGCTGTGTGGCATACTATTTTACAGATAAAGTCTTACATAAAAAGGTTTAGAAAATTAGTAACTGGTGCTTCATCGGTACATGAAATGATTAATCTCTTAATAGAGAATATTTTATATGATGGAAAGGTGAGATTAAATAATTGTCTCCTCAAATTCAAGTTTTTCTTGACTTAAAGCTACCCATATAAGGAGCAGAGAAGTAAGTTTAAATGACGTATTATTAAAGATAGCAATTTATGGCAGCAATTTTTTTCCAGAGTTGCATTTTATTAGTGAAATTTTACAATCTACAAGAACATGAAATAGGTTACTTTCTTTTTGAAAACATAATACCAGGCTAGAGATGGAAATTCTCTTAAAGAAGCATCTTTCTTTCCAAACTTCAAATCCTTCAGGTAGATGAAATTGAATTCATTGACCCTGAATTCACTTACCAATAGCAACTATTAAATGGATGAAAAATATAGAGACATTGAGTTTAAGTATCTAGCCATCAGGTGGCTTCTAAGGTTAGTTTGACAGACAACTCATTTACTTGTCTCCTCAAATTATTTTCTTTGTCCAGATAATTCACCACACTCTACCTCTGCTTACCTTATCATATCCACATAGTGGACTGTTATTTGAATATCAGTAGATCTCTTTTCTGCTTCCCAAGAATAGACCTTAGACAGCCATAGTTCTGCTGTGTAGCCTTGCTTACCCACCCCCATGCCATGACAAGCCTGCTTTCTTGAAACTTTGTATATTCAATACTTAGTACTATCATTGTATGTTGTAGATGCTCAAATACTTTTGAATGAGTATGTCAATGAATGATTGGGTGCCAGCTCGAGCTGGACTCATCAAATTCTCTCAACTTGCAATTTACAGCTCAGACACATGGTACTGGGAATTTGTGGCTAAGTCACATTAATCGTAGAGCTTAAGAGGGAGAAATCTACAAGGTGCTGATACCAAGATACCCATACCTGATCAGGTTCCTATTCCACTGAAATGTGGTTATAGAAATCTATTTTAGTTTGTGAGAAGTACTCCAGTATATTTCTGGGAATCTCTATTTTACAAGTTACTTTTCTGTCAACAGCTAATCCATGCACTCTCAGCCATCACTTTGGTCTTCTAAAAGTGTTTGCATGAATGTATGTGGGTAGGAATAGAATGCACATATGACATATAGATGAGTATGTGTATGTTCCTCTAACTATAGCATTCAAAATAAAGTACGTCTACTGCAATATATATCTGCGAATGCATGTTATATTTACCCACCTGGAATTACACATAGATTTATTACTTTTTATATGTGTTTCTTGTCATTAGATACATGTGTATCTGAATATGCAGCTTTGGGAGGGCTTATGTTAAAAATTAGTATGAGTTACTTATACCTACATAGATGTAGTTAGGATAAAATGTGATTTTAGTGTAACGCTCATTTGTTATATGCTCTCATTATGGGCTGAAGGCCATTGTATCCCCTTTTATCTTTTTCATATTATGGAGGGATTTTATTACTTTGTTTATTTTGTGTTTATGTATTACTTTCATTAATTTAAAGATCAAGCTATTTTTAAAAGGTGGTCTGACTAAAGAATAACAATAAACAATATGAAAAAATCAAAATATTTCTTAGCTACTTATTCAGTGCTTCATCCTCTTTCCCCTTCTCCATTAGCCACATTTTTCTGGTTCATTGGTCAAACTTAGGCAGATGAAAGTATTAATCACTGATTTTGAGGTTTTCATTTCCTTCCTCTTATATTCTTTCACATTAAAATAGTGTACCCACTTTGACTAATGCCATTTTGATTAATCTTTTATTAATATTATAGACATTTTTAAAAACAATGTTCTCAGTTTGCTGATTATCAGATGATATTTGGATCTGTAATTTTCTTTTACTTTTTGTAAGCTGGAAATAATGAAGGTATAAACATATTCTTATACATTTGTACTTTCAAAAAACAAATGTAAAACAGTTGTAAATAATTTCTAATGTGTTATTGGGAATAAGAATAGATATGTTTTCCTGATATGAAGGTTTTTTAAATTTCTTTTTTTATGGTAACGTTGGTTAACAAAATCCAATAAGTTTCAGCTGTACACTTTAACAGTAAGGCATATATAAATATATATATATATTTACACTGTGTGTTCACCTCCCATAATTAGATTTCTTTCTGTCACCACATATTTGACCCCCTTTTACCCCATCTACCTCTCTCCTCCCCCCACCTCTTACCCTCTGGTAACCACTAGTCTATAGTCTCTGTTTGTTTGTCCTGTTCATCTGTTGCTTTTAGGTTTATATCCCACATATAAGTGATATCATGTGATTTTCAACTTTTTCTGTCTGGATTATTTTGCTTAGTATAATTATCTCGAGGTCC
>NW_011888808.1:8910258-8914814 GCF_000151845.1 Pteropus vampyrus | reverse complement strand
TAATAGCTAGTGATGTTGAGCATCTTTTCATATATTTGTTGGCCATTTGTATGTCTTCTAGGGAGAAGTGTCTGTTCAGGTCCTCTGCCCATTTTTTGATTGGATCATTTTGTTGTTGTTGTTGTTGTTGTTATTGAGTAATATGAGTTCTTTGTATATTTTGGATATTAGGCCCTTATTGGAGGTGTTGCTTACAAATGTATTTTCCCATTCAGATGGTTGTCTCTTTACCTTGTTGACGACTTCTTTTACTGAGCAGAACTTTTTAGTTTGATGTAGTCCCATTCATTTATTTTTGCTTTCACTTCCCTTGCCTTTGAGGTCAATTTCATAAAATCTTCTTTAAGTCCAAGGTCCTTGAGTTTAGTTCCTATGTTTTCTTCTATGCATTTTATTGTTTCAGGTCTTATATTTATGTCCTTAATCCATTTTGAGTTAATTTTAGTGTACGGTGATATACAACAGTCTAGTTTCATTCTTTTGCATGTGGCTCTCAAAAAAGCCAAAGACATACAGTGGAGAAAGGAAAGACTCTTCAATAAATGGTGTTGGGAAAACTGGAAAGCCACCTGAAGGGATATTTTTAAGATATATGGATGAGAAATTCAAGATTTGCTCAGGGTTTCCATTTTTCCGGAGGTCCCATTCTAGGCTTGGTAATTATCCTTGAATGAAGAGAAGCTCCAAGGGTCTGAGTCCCATATCGCCATAGAATTCTATTCCCATTGTTGCATTTTACTTCATATGAGGGATTCAATGATTACGTGAAAATAGTTAGTGATTTGGTACTAGAATTTTCCCATATTTAGTCTCAGCCATTGGGTAGGATATTTGTTTTTCCAAAAATCTCACTATTCTGGAGATGATTTTTAGTAGGACAGGGTAGGAGTCATTCAAAAGGAACTGTCTATGCTTTATTATTGTATTTGGGTTTAGGGTATTGTGTAGACAAACTTAATGTTGGCAGTTTATTTGAGCCTTTTCTAACCTCCCCATCTTTAATTGGGTTCATTAATTAATAAAGGGACTTTAATGAATGATGAAATAATATAAAGAATCAAACTGTCATTTTAGACCCAGGGACAATCACAAAACAGAGGCAAATGTTTCTGTGTTTCTGTCTTCAGAGAAGTTTATCTCCACTAATACGGCTTCCAAAATGTCCTTTCCAACATTGTCAAAGCCATTCACTTCCCCCTAAATCCATAAAATCCAGATTTTCTTTAATAACTAAACTAGAAAAATCAAGTGTTTCCTGCTTAAAATACTTTATAGATAAGTATTCTTCATTATATTTCTGCTAGTATGTGTACCAGGAGGTCTAGTTAAGAGCTGTGTTTACATTGGCATTTGACTGGAGTCATTCCTTGTAGTTTTATAATTTTATAAAAGTTTATGTTTCTTAATTTCAATTAGTTTATTGTAGTTGTCTATCTTGCTTTGTTGTCTTTTAGGCTATTCCATAATGGGCCTGGAATTCAGTGTCTTCAAGGTTAACCTGGCAGTCTGCACTGGATGAGGATATGTTTCAAATGAGGTAGGATTGACTTAGGTGCTAAATCAATAGCCTGGGATGTAGTTATGATCTGTGATTGTGTATGATTTTCTGTGCCATCATAAAGCAAAGGCACAGTTTGTTATGTAATGAAGATGACTACCCCAGAAATACGTAAAATGTTCTAGTTTCTACTAAAAGTATATTCTCTTGGAGCTTTATAAGAATATTTTTAAGGAAATGATTTCCTAAAGAAATGCACCTTTGGTAAGACACCAGAGAATAAAGGAAATAAATTGAAAAAAAATGCCACAGGCTTATTTTTATTGATCATATTCTCATAAGTTTAAAGGTAATTTTTATTTAGAGTATATTACTAAAAATACCTTTTACTATTTGTTTAAAAAATATTAACATCATATTTGACCTTTTTAACTTATAGCTAGAGTGACACATTCTGTGAAGAGTTTAGAAAAATTTAATCTATGATCTGCCCTTGACATGATTAATCAGTTATTTCCTGAATAAGTAATAGCAAAAACTTAAAGAACAGATTAATAGCATTGATGCTCTTTTTTAGAACAAGTATATTAATATTTAATTTACAAATTGTTAAATTGTGCAAAATATATTTGAAAATTTGCTATTATTTTGCCATATTTAATAATGTTGATTTTAAAAAAAATAATCACTTAAACACTAAAACACATTGATGAATATAAAGTGTATAATTGCTATATTTATCCAAACTATTTAGTACAGTTGCTATCTTTGCTTGATAAACTACAAAAAAATAGACTTTTATATCGATGTTATATTCCCATGATAGGTGTCTGAAATTTTCTGTCATGAAAACAATTTTTTTTCGACCTCGAAATTCTTTAGTTTCTTTTTTTATATCTTGGCCAATGAAATTCTGTATGACTCTGGAATTTCAAGAGAGTCTATTGAATTTTAAATAATTAGAAATTTGACAAGTTATAATATAAAAATTATATATATTTGTTTTGGTCCTGGAACTGTTTACCAAAAGATCAATTCCTCCTTTTTCCCCAGAAAGAATATTCTCAGAGGGGATTGCCTCAGCAAGAGGTATTTTCTCTGTGTCACCTGCCTTCTGGCCAGGTTTAGTCAATGAGAGGTACCAGTTGAGACCTGGAGGGCCCTGGATAGGAGAAACTAGATTATTTTTCTCCATTGCTCTCTGCTTCAGGAAGCTTCTCCAGTTATTGCTCTATCTCCTTTATGGATCCAGCTCCTGCTAGAGAGGTCCTCTTTGATGCAAGTCTTCTGGTAATCCAGGGTCCTGGGCCCAAATAATATCACCTGCTCTTTCCTGTTGCCACTCTGGTTTATGGGTAGAAGTGGCTTTGTGCTTTGGTTAATCTCAGTATTCCTTCTTCTCCCCTATTTGGTCATCCATCATATGTAAAATTCCTTATGTTAAATTTTATTAGCTTCAAATACTTAGTGGTTTCAAGTTCCTGGTTGAACCTTTGCCAATATGTTATTTATAATACATTTTAAAGAATACTAATTAACTCAAAATCATTAGTATAAATTGGAAGATTCCTGGTATCAGCATTTGGGAAGTCTGCATAAGTTTAGTTTAAATAATATAAAGCCAAGAAAACAATTGGATAATTCATCAAGATTATTTTATTTTATAACAGATCATTTATTTCTTCATTGCTATAAAGCACTGAAACTATTTCTATACTGGGAATTACAGTGCTGCTGGTGGTGGTTATATGAGAGTGTGTGTTTCTGTGTGTACATTCGTGTCTGTGTATAATCACGTCCAGGGAACATTTGTTTAGTCTGCTTTAATGCTATCACAGCTAACATTTGTGTATGTTTGTTTTCTTTATCTCAGCTCTGGTAAATCCATGAAAAACAGATGAAAGCCAAATCTTTCATTATTCCTAAATCCCTGATTATGACATGTTTCTCCTAAAATGTGTCCCAGAGGAGTGTGAGAAGCATCTGTAACTGTGCACAGGTTATGCCGTAGTACTGTCAGTAGTGTTTGGTCCATATGGAGCTTAATTCTGTAAACTACCTATAACTATGTATAAAATTCTAACAGAAAATAGCAATTTATCACAAGTGTCCAGCTGGTTTCTTCTTCTAAATGGTTATTTCCTAATCTGAAATCCAGCCCATTCACTGCCCACTCACATTTTTGAGCTATAAAATCAATAATAAATAGCAAAACCATTCCCTTGAGAGATTAGCCTTGCATTCCAACTGGGAAGAACAAATGAAGGGCAATGCCATAGAACTACGTACTTGGATTTTAATGTAGGAAATAAAATAAAGAAAAATGAGAGAGCTCCTTTCATCAAGTTGATCAATAATACAATGTAAGTTTAAGTTGAAAATTCCCCCTAAATCCAAAAATGCTCTTTAAAAGCAAATTTTTGGAGAAATATATTTTCAATGAGTATAATCTTAGACATGATTTTTCTATATTTTAATGACTTACTAATCTTTAATATAATTGGAACTGATCAGTTCAAAATACAAATTCTGAGCCTTCTTCAAATCGAAGTCTTGAAATCTGCCTTAGAATGTTAATATATCGCCCTCCGGGAGAGTGTGCTATTACTTCCAAATGCACAGACAACACAACTGTGCTGTCTAGAATATTCGAACTCCAGATAATCAGTTTCTTATCTGGCTTAATTATGTGTGTGTGTGAGTGTGTGTGTGCGGACAAGTTTGAGAATGTATATCTGTGTATACACATACCTATATATACACGTATTCATATACCTTTATATATGTTTTATATATTATATGCTTAAAACATATATACAGAAATGCACGCATGCATACATACACAAATATATAAGCTTTAGATAATTATTTAAAGATAGAATGTTATCATTTTCTCATTTTCTTGTGTCCATGATTTATTTTTCCCCATAAATGTATTACTAGGAAAATGAAATAAACAATCCAATATTACAGAGAGTTTTCTATGATCCTACTCTTTATAAGACTATAAATAATAAAGTATAATTAATCCCTTTTGCTTTTGAGGGCTTGCAAATTA
>NW_011888808.1:8903073-8908873 GCF_000151845.1 Pteropus vampyrus | reverse complement strand
AATATATATTATACAAATATGTATAATTTTGCATACATTATATTAAATAGCTTTATTTTAATATTTGAATAATATTAGTATGTCTTAAAATTCTATAAATTAAAAATTTTGAGCAGAGATGCTTAGGAATGTGTACTTTATATAAACACTTTTAAAACGGAAATATAGATGTGATGTATTGTATATAGTATATACAATAAGATATACGTTGCATATTAGGTCTTTTAATATGTGGAAAAAGGAGATGTCATTAGAAGAGTAAATATGTGAATTTATTTTAGGATTTACTTCAGTTTAGAATTTCATTCAATAAATGTTTAAATGAATTCAAGTAAGAAGTTAAACAAAATATGGCTATAATTCTTTGAATTCACTTATAACCTCTCTTCAGTTAGGAAATCCATGATGCTTTATATTTGTTTCTAGATTGCTAACTTCCTAAAAAATAATCTCCAATACAAAACATGTAACCAGCATTACACTGTAAAAAACACATTTTAAATGTAGCAACATGTCACATTTTAATTAAATGTAGTTACTAAATATGACTGAGACGGGTAATCCTTTCAGGGAATGGAAGTAGCAAACTCTTTTATAGAGATGACCCCTTTGTTCTTGTGTATAAATAGAGAGATGCCCAATGAAGTGCTTTGTGTGTACACTCAAGTAATATTGTTCTCTAGATCTAATTCTAAATTTCTGGAGTGAATTATGAATGTGACATGGTGATTTTTAGATGCTTCTGTTTAGTTAATAAGAAATTTTACTTATAAACTTTTCAGCTTGCTGTTGAGAGAACTTAGAATTCCTAGCAAGATTCTCCATTCTCACTTCATAATCAAAAGCTATTAACTAAGTCAATAGAAATGTGTGGAGACAATAAAATCTGACCTAGAAGTTTTTTTTTTTTTTTTAATAAGTGGATGAAGTTTTCCCTTTATTTCATTGTTAAATGAATAATTAAATAAAACAAAAGAGCTGAATTATTTGAAGGGTTGACAAAAGAGCAAGTCACATGTATTTATGACAGTGGCGATCCTGTCCTGTTGGACGCTGTGGACCACATTTGCTCTTTTTAGGTTGATGTTATAGTTTTCTAAATTTTATTCAATCAAAGTACTTGAACATTGGCCATTTTGCCTCAGAAAATCTGAAGAAGCAATTTGCTATTAATGAATATAACACGAAGATGGATGGTGCTCATGATTGTACAAGACATAATATAAAGCCATGAAAGTAATTTATTTTTATTTTTATTTATTAAGATATTTCTGAAAACACAAAGGAAGCGTTCATATAAAAAATAAGCCTCTTCAACTTTTGGAAAATTTCTTTTTTTAAAGTACCCCATTAGTGATTGCATGGGCAGAATAAGAAATAACACACAAAAAATGACATTTGAGTAGAAATCAGTAAGGCTAATTGGAGCAAAATAATCTCCCTTCAAAGATGCAGTTTCTTTTTTAGAAAAAAAAATTATTTTTGCATCTAAACGATGCTTTATCTTAAGAGTATCTAAGAAAGTTTAACTTCCATTACTAAAATAGCATAAAAGTTTTAAACATGGATGCCCAAACTCTAAGGCTGCCTAAAGTTTAGTAGTAACAAATGAGAGGTAGGAGTAAGGACATAGACTTTTTTTTTTTTTAATCACAAAAGTTAATGAATTTGATCCATAGACTACTTCATCATCAAGATTTTGAAAGATAAAATTTGAAAGTTTCATTGTTTCATTCTTTAATCAAACATTTATCGCATAATGAAAGTTTCTTATTTATTAAATATATTGACTATTTAGTAAATGGCAAGCATGGTGTTAATTGCTAGGAAATCAAAATACTAGGAGATGAAACTCAAGCATTGTTTTGAAAGATATAATAAAAATTTAAAGTCCTATTTAATTAAACATTTTCATAAATTAGGTAAGATGGATTTTCAATACTAGCAGGATTTAAAGAGTGAACACAGAGGAAAACACTTTTGTTTTACTACGAAGGGTTAAAAAAAATGTAGCTGAGCTAAATCATATGAACTTATTACCTGTCCCAAACTTTACATTCTTGGTGAAGATGAATTTCCAAGCCCTGACCATTTGATTTTTCCAAAATTTACTGTTTTGTGCTAAATTTGGTGTCTTAGTGACAGCGTTAAAAGAATACTCATGTGGGCTGCAGCTGCTTCTCAAACTAACGTCTGGGCTTAGTTTCTAAATATTTCTATTTGAACCTGAGACATTATTGGAGTCCCAAATACTGGCCATTAATCCCTTCGCCTAAAATATGCGGCAGTTCTAAATTTCTGAATGGCTTACTTGTAATTTTTCCATCACTTCATTTGATTAGTAATTGCTCCTTTTATGTAACTTAAATATTTTTTTTCAAGCACTTCTTAGAAAAGGCAAGCCTGTTGCTACTTAAGTACTTCCATACTATAGCACTATGTATATAGCATTTTCATTTCCAAAATGTTGAAGTTTTAGAAGAAGAAAAAAATGTTTTTAAAGTGATTGAGCATATGTGTGTGTGTGTTTTGCATTTTCAGTGGACTTTTCAAAAACTGTACCTTCCTATTTGCATAAACCTTGTCATCTAGAAGTATAAGATAGGTGGCAAGAGGGTTCTGGAAAGTAGATTGCTAGCCTGAGATCTGAGGAAGTGCAGACAAGTTTTGCTTATAATTCTAAAAACCTTCATCAGTGTTTTCAAGTGGACACCAGAATGGATTATTGCAAATGCCATGTATATAATTTAAAACCAGTTATTAGATCAATTAAATTTTTTTTTTTTTTGGTTTAAGAGTGAGCCATTTTACTACTATACAATAAATATACAGTATTTTGTATTTATTACTATATTAAGACATTAAGAGACCAATTTCTAAGTTTTGTGACCTGTACGAACAAAGAAAATGTGAAATCTCCGGGTCATTACGAAAGCATATCTCAGGGTGAATGAAAACCAGTGAAGTTATCTCGCAGGTAACTTTCTATGCCTCATAAAAAAAGGTGTCCAAATTTTTTGAAAATAAGATAGATTTTTAAAAATTCCATTAATTCTATAATGAAACATTTTTCTCATTTAAAAATCTTGTCAAAATGCAAAGGAAATTATTTGAAATATTTATTCTGAGAATTCGACATGAGATTAACATTTAAAAATTAGTGATCTACCATGTCAAGAAAAGTATGGAGAAAATATATGATCATTATAATAGATGCAGAAAAGGTGTTTGATAAAATCCAACAATTTTTCATGAAAAAAAAATTCTTAGCAAACTTGATATAGAGGGATGCTTCCTCAATTTGATAAAAGGTATCAGCAAAAACCTATAGCAAAAATCCTATTTAATAGTTAAATATTGAAAGCTGCCCCTTGAGTCAAATGAGATAAGAATGCCACTATTACCCTTGTACTCATATTTTTTCTGGAGATCTTGGCCAGTGAAATGGGGCTAAATAAATAAATGGGAAAAGTATTGGAAGAGAAGAAAAAATTCTCATTATTTGTATATAGTATAATTTAGAAAAACTAGTAAAATTTATTAGTAAATTAAGTAATATTTGTACAATATTAACACATACAGTGAATTTATTTCTAAATACAAGCAAAATTTAGAAAATAAAAATTGTGTAATGACAACTGTTTTAGATTAGCTTCAAAATACATCAAATACCCATGAATAAATGTAACACAAGATATGCAAACTTACTACAAACAAAACTACTAAACATAAGGGAAATTTAAAGAAGACTAAAATGAAGTAACATATTCATGGAGTGAAAGAGCCAGTACTGTAATGATATCAAATGTACCCTAATTGATCTACACGTTAATGGAATTCCAATAAAAATTTTATCCTTTTTTGGATAATGGACAAGCTGAGGCTAAATTATACATGGAAATGCAAAAAGAACAATAATAGAAATGATAATCTTGAGAATACAATTTGGAATCTTATATTGCCAAATATATAGACTCATAAAGCTCTGGTAATTCAATAATTATTCAGGACTTAATGGACTAAGAATAGATAAAGCAACATACAGCACCTGGTTATAGTCACTTAAATTATAGTAAAGTTCCCCTTCAGTGCAAAGAGAGAGATGCTCTTTTCAACAAATGGTTCTAAGTCAATTGAATATTCATATTGAAAAAAGTTTGAGCTCTATCTCAAATGATTAAGAAGAAAAAACATCATGTCTCAGTGAATGTCTCTGTGATTTGGGAGTTGATAAATATTTCTTAAGTCGGCTACCAAAACCTCTTGTCATAAAAGTAAAAGATATCTAAAGTGGACTTTATTAAAATTGATTGCTTACTTTTATTAAAAGTCACCAGTAAGAAAAAGACAAATTGCAGAGTGGAAGATTTTGGCAATACATATATCTGAAGAAGGACTCACAACAAGAGTATTCATGAACTTCAAATCATTAAGAAAAATGCAGACATCTCAATTTAGAAATAATGGACAAAAGTATTGAAGAAGTACTTCACAAAAGAAGATATTCAAATGTCCAGTATTCATATAGAATGTTGCTAAACATCATTAATCAGAGAAATTCAAATTAAAACCTAAATGAGGTAATATTAAAATGAAACAGAATGAATTAACTTAAAAATAGAAGTTAACACTTTAGAAAGGTAAAAATGAAAATTCTTGATGAAAGTACCGAGCAACTAGAGCTCACCTTCAAATGATGGTTCTGGAAAATGAGGCGTCCACTTTGGACACCTATGTGGAAATCCCTACTAAAGCTGAACATGCACAAATTCTATGACCTGGCGGTTCTATCATAGGTGTATACTGAACAGCAGTGAAAACCTGTGCACACCGAATGACATTCATGAACATTCGTAAGAGTAGTCTAAAACCTGGTATGACCAAATTGTGGCATAAAATGGCTAGGCATGTTAAAGTTCTATTTCCATACAGATGAAAACCAGGTAGTACAAAGATATGACCTTAGAAGGCGACCTACTGGTTACTTTTTTGGGAGTAATGTAATAACTTTAACAGACAGGAAATTTTTTGTGATGCTGGAACTGTTTGATTTTTTCATCAGAATGGTGATTACTTTGTGTGCTCACTTCATGATAATTCATTAAGCTATATGTGTATACTTTGCTCACCTTATAGTGTGTAGAAAAGACTTCAGTAAAAGGTTTATTTATTAAACAAGGAAAAATACAATTGGCATTTTTATAAAGAAGACGTCGCTGTTGTTATTTTCCTAAAACATATGGAAAAAATATGTATTTCAAACCAGAGAAGTGGATTTTCTGTGTAATCATTGGATTTGTGGGGAGGGTTCTGTGAATTACTTGGTAGATTAGTAGGATCTTTAGTTTGTACAACTTAAAATAATTTCTCCAGTTCCAGAAACAATTTTGCTCCTCATTCACAGAGGCTGAAATAAAAGTATATATATACATGTAAATGATTTAAGCAACCTACTAATCATCACAGAGGAATATGAAAAAGGAGATAGAATTATTAAAATCTACAAGCTTTTTCTATTCATTCAGAAACTTTGTCAGCAGGTTGTTTCTTCATTTTAATTGACATTATACTATTTTTTAAGTTCTTATTTTAAAGAAGACAATGGCTACCTGAAATTAATATAAAATAACATTGAATGTAAAAAAATATCCTTTAATAAAAAGAATTGCCAAAAGTATAAAAAGACAATAAGAAGACAATAGATACTAGATAATTCTCCCAAATACGAGAGCAATGTTCCATAGATCAACCTGTAGGCATTTTGTAGTTAATAAATGGATGATGCTTTTTGAAATGCTTC
>NW_011888808.1:8888436-8903023 GCF_000151845.1 Pteropus vampyrus | reverse complement strand
TTAGAAATAATGGACAAAAGTATTGAAGAAGTACTTCACAAAAGAAGATATTCAAATGTCCAGTATTCATATAGAATGTTGCTAAACATCATTAATCAGAGAAATTCAAATTAAAACCTAAATGAGGTAATATTAAAATGAAACAGAATGAATTAACTTAAAAATAGAAGTTAACACTTTAGAAAGGTAAAAATGAAAATTCTTGATGAAAGTACCGAGCAACTAGAGCTCACCTTCAAATGATGGTTCTGGAAAATGAGGCGTCCACTTTGGACACCTATGTGGAAATCCCTACTAAAGCTGAACATGCACAAATTCTATGACCTGGCGGTTCTATCATAGGTGTATACTGAACAGCAGTGAAAACCTGTGCACACCGAATGACATTCATGAACATTCGTAAGAGTAGTCTAAAACCTGGTATGACCAAATTGTGGCATAAAATGGCTAGGCATGTTAAAGTTCTATTTCCATACAGATGAAAACCAGGTAGTACAAAGATATGACCTTAGAAGGCGACCTACTGGTTACTTTTTTGGGAGTAATGTAATAACTTTAACAGACAGGAAATTTTTTGTGATGCTGGAACTGTTTGATTTTTTCATCAGAATGGTGATTACTTTGTGTGCTCACTTCATGATAATTCATTAAGCTATATGTGTATACTTTGCTCACCTTATAGTGTGTAGAAAAGACTTCAGTAAAAGGTTTATTTATTAAACAAGGAAAAATACAATTGGCATTTTTATAAAGAAGACGTCGCTGTTGTTATTTTCCTAAAACATATGGAAAAAATATGTATTTCAAACCAGAGAAGTGGATTTTCTGTGTAATCATTGGATTTGTGGGGAGGGTTCTGTGAATTACTTGGTAGATTAGTAGGATCTTTAGTTTGTACAACTTAAAATAATTTCTCCAGTTCCAGAAACAATTTTGCTCCTCATTCACAGAGGCTGAAATAAAAGTATATATATACATGTAAATGATTTAAGCAACCTACTAATCATCACAGAGGAATATGAAAAAGGAGATAGAATTATTAAAATCTACAAGCTTTTTCTATTCATTCAGAAACTTTGTCAGCAGGTTGTTTCTTCATTTTAATTGACATTATACTATTTTTTAAGTTCTTATTTTAAAGAAGACAATGGCTACCTGAAATTAATATAAAATAACATTGAATGTAAAAAAATATCCTTTAATAAAAAGAATTGCCAAAAGTATAAAAAGACAATAAGAAGACAATAGATACTAGATAATTCTCCCAAATACGAGAGCAATGTTCCATAGATCAACCTGTAGGCATTTTGTAGTTAATAAATGGATGATGCTTTTTGAAATGCTTCTGGTTTTGAACTTCAGAAAAAATGGCATGTAATATCACATTACAAGGAGCATTGCAAAAATGATCCTTCTCCTTGAACATGCCATTGTGTTCAGTGTTTTGCAGCTGTTTTGTGCAGTGTACTTTATGTGGTTTTAATTATTATTGTTTACAATGATGGTGTTTTAATTGTTGATGTAGCACCCTAAGCATTTTGGTGGAAGCTTCATAATAATTAAAAATATTATTATAATAGTCCCTAGAAAGTAAAGAAATAACCAGGGCTCCTTAGAGTTTTTGTGGCAACTAATTTTACCAAGAATCAACATATTTCCCTTGGGGCAGTAGAAGGTAGGATTAAAAAGCACATCTTTTTACAGTCCCCAGCTCAGTCCCTGTGGCCCCACTGCCTTTGTGACTAACAAGGTTAACGTCTTTGCTTTTTTGTTTGTTGTTTGGTTTTTTAATTTGATCACTCACAATGTCAGCCCTGTTCTCTCCAGTTTCAATGGCCTACCTCATCCTGTGAAATACACAAAATAAATAGTGCACATGCACATTGTCAGGAGTTACATTCTTTTTGATGGGCATTTTAGTTTTATGCAATGTCTGTTAATATTTATTACTATGAAAGAGATTAAATTTATTAACTTGCTTAATAGAGGAAAAGATTTGCAACAATTCGAGCATTTCTGTGCATTGTGGTTTGTTTATTATTTTTATCATTATGTCATAATAGTTTTTATTGCTATGAAAGTGATTTTAATTAAAATTTTCTTTCCTTGAAAGGTAACAGTTCATTAGTGCTTTGTTCATGCATTTATTTATTTATGCATTTATTTATTTATTTATTTAAGCAAAAAAAAAATAGTGGCTGTCTTCAGAGAAAGCATGATGAGTGATTATATTCTTTCAAATGCCTTTCTGTGTTTTCTACGAATATGCAGACATTACTTAATGATTTCAAAAACTTCATTTAACAGTTTGGTCACATAATTTTTGTGTTCTTTCTGTTACTAAATTAATGACTAAGCATTGAGTATTATCATATATAGATGGACACTCATTCTTAAGATCGGGTTTTATAATGTCTGCAGTAAAGACAAGCCCTATCTAATATTAATTTATTGACTTTATTTCTTATAAGAAGTAGAATATGAACTATTCCAACTGACCAATTTTCATAGATTTCATGAAGATGTGAGTATTTTAGGGATTGTGTATTACAAATAATCACATCATTCTCAACTCAAGAATCCTATGAATCAGCTAACAAGTGTTCTGTTACTAGTCTTTGCACATCTGACAACTAAGAATGACTTAATTCTATTAATGATTACTTTGAAAACAAAAAAGTTACCATAAATGGAATTTGCATATCTGAGAAAATGAAAATCATCAAAAAACTTTTACAGAAAGCATTAGCAATTAATACTCTAGTACTATAATTTTATCCTGAATTTTTTGAAGGATTAAATATGAGGGGCAATAGCATAAAAATGTTTCACAGAGAATATTTAATGTGTGTCTTTTAAATTTTATATTGATGAAATTATTTGAAAATATGCTTTTTTTTAAAAAAAGAATAACTTGAGAATAGGCTATACAAAAATTAATCTCCTAAATATAATTCTAACAGGTAAAAATGAACACAATGCATGCATTTCATTGAGTTCCTTCTGAAGTGAGCGTAGCCATTAACTCTTCACTGGAAGGATTAACTTTACTACATTCTGAAAGAGGTAAAAACACAATGGTGAGAAGATTGTTAGAGTTACTAGAAGAAATACTAGAAAACAAACATTATTCTTTATTTTCCCAATTGATGTCAACATTTTGCAAACTATGAATTCACTTTTCATTTCTGAATAAGGAGAAGGGCAAATTCTGAAGAGCTCTCGGAGTATCCTACTTTGTTCCTTGTTCTATATATTCAGAGTTTTAGTTTAATGACACACATTTTAGCAGCATTTGATATTCTTTTGATGGTACTCCAGGAATTCTTGGGTTGTAATTAAGACTATTCCCTCATTTCAAGCAGAGTTGGTTGCTCCCCTTTTGCTCTGCTGTATCCCTTGTATAGTATATATCACATTTCATACACATTGGTTTATGTGTTTATCTCTTCCCACCAGAATGTAATGTAAATACACCATGCTTTCATAGCCTCAAGTCTTTCACAGTGCCTTATCACAAGTTTGTGTTCAAGAAGTGACTTCTAAATGACTATATAAATGACTATGAATAAATGCTTTAGTATATCATACCTCACTGACCCAGAGATATCAACATAACACCTAGTGTCAATTTGGAAAGCTGTTTTAGAGGACTGTACAAGAAATAAGTATAACCAATAACTTTGGGTAGTTGGAATGCAACTCAGAAACCAACCCTGTCCAAGTAGTAAGAAGTTACTGAGAGCATTTCACACCACTCACAAATTAATGAACCATTATACCTTTTGGCTTGGAGAGTTTTAAGTTATGAGTAATTGTACTTAGAGTCACAAAGGTTTAATAAATACAGATTCTACATGAGATCTGTAAGATTAGACAATGGCTGTCAGACATACTAAGGCTTCTATGAAAATATTTAGCCACATGAATATAAGGAAGTAGCATGTTATGTATTGATGTTGGTCACAGATGATAACTCTATAGTGATACAAAAGAACAAGGAACCTCATGTGAGAAAAGCATCTCGATAGAACCAAGATAATGGCATCTCCTATAGCTGAGAGTTTTACTAATTTTGAAGGACTAAGGCATTAGCCTTAATGTAAGAACGCCATTACACACACATTTTTCACTAGAGCTCCAACTAATAATACTTTTGTTTTGGAACTTTGATACATGACACAAGGAGAATTTTTTTCTGATATTAAAGATGCAATTTTTATAATTCCCTTTTCTATTCTATGCCAATTATTTCTTTTAAAATCTTACGTGGCGGTTAAAGGAAAAATTCATTAGCCTAGTGGTTAGTAGGAGTCTGAAATAATCACACTGCTTTTTGGAAATAGAATTGGAACATATCACAGTGGGCACAGGATCAAGGCTTCTGTGCACCAACCCTTAATGGGTGTTTTGGGTACATAGTGGTAAGATTGGGCCTGCTAATTCAGGCCATTTGGACATCTGCCTCTGCCTTACAGTATTACTCCTTTGGCAGAAGCTACCAGAGTTGCCAAATACTTTCCAAGTTTGCATCTGATCACGAACAGGACTCTGTCTCCTGTTCCTTTATGTTTTGTCTCTCCATGCCTTATTATCTTACTTTGGTTAAATGCTCTGTCTAGCTTCTGCAACCTCAATCCTTTACTACCCAGTACTGAAAATGAGAGCCAGAGTTAAAATCAGCCCCTCTCTCTCTACTGCATCCTTTAAATTCTCTCATAGTTTTCTTATAAGAGATTATGCAATATACATACAGAAAATGATGAAAACTGTACTAAAAGGGAGAAATTACAGAGATCAGACAGACGAAACCCAGAGCACTTCCAATTCCCCGCACTCATGTAGTTCTTTTTATTCTCATTTTGGATACTTTCCCTACATTTCATTTCACTTCTGTCCTTTGGCAAGCACACAAGTTCAGCTGCAGATTTTTTTATTTGACCTTAACAGGAATGAATCCAAAATTTCTGTTCAGATGAAAGCAGACTTTCCAAATATAGGGATTGAAGTCAGTTGTGGACACATAATAGTGTAATAAAATGAACAAAGTAAGAATAAAAAGTAGAACAGGAAAGGGGATGGAAAAAAAGCTTACAGAATTAATGAAACAAAATTTGAAAGCATATGATAAGGTAATAACTCAGTGATATTAGCTTGTTCAGTACAAGTTAGGTGGAATTTCTTCTTCTCTCCATTATGACTGCACAGGTTTGACTTACTCTAGTCATGGTGACAAGCTGATTAAGAATTATGAAACCCCATCCATCATTAAACTGTCTCAATGTATTATTAAAACAACATAACGACTTTTCCTCCAGGCAAACAGAATAAAACAAACTGCAACAACATCATGCTGTGTCTATACAACACAGAATGAAATGGAAATTTCTCACTCTCCACTTATTTTGATCAATGAGCATAACTAAATGAGAGAGCTGGAACCACATTTTTACTTCGTGGCCTGCAGGAGCCCGCATAGTTGTCATCTTGATCAGATCAGAACACTTAAGTGTCAAATTTTTTTGGTTATTTTGATTTGGCCCAATTATATATTTCAGAAAGATCTCAGCCTTTTAAAATTGGTCGTATTTTCTTCAGTTTTTTATTTAAATCACATTGCTGCAAGAAATAATATGACAAAGGAAAATCGGGTGTGTTTATATGGAAGAAATGTAAAGAAATTAACATGGTTAAGAGATTCTTAGATTGATAACCAGAAACATGGGGAAGAATTAGAGCACTTTGCAAATCTATTTTCTGCAATTCCAGTATTTCTTCATTTATAAAAAATGGATGGTATTAGGTATCTTCCAGGCACTTTCGTAAATATGTATAGAAACTATAGTCCCTTCTTTCAGGAAGCCTAAAATATATAAATATATAGTTATATATATTATATATATACAGAGAGAGAGAGAGAGAGAGAGAGAGAGAGAGAGAGAGAGAGAATATAAGTGATTTCTTACAATGTAATGAGAAGGAATAACAGAGAAGTTATAAGGCACCGTAGGATGAAATGGGGATAGACTGGAGATTCAGAGACGATTTCTCATTGAAGTTAATAATGATGATGATCATGAATACTCACTATGTACTAGACACTCAAGCATTAACTCATGTAATCTATAACAACTTTTTGAGAAAGGTACTGTCAGTATTTTCATTTCACATATGGGTAAACAGATTTATGGAGACCTTTTCCCCAAAACACCTAAGAAGAAAAACAGATTTGAATCTAAGTCTGTCTAATTCTACAGCTGAGAGGTCTTAACTTCTAGGCTCCGGTTTAAGCTAAGTACTGAAGGGTGACATTGTGATTAATCTTCTACCAGGAACTGCAATTCTAAGTGCATACATTAGGGGGTGCTCATTCGTATACATAAAGAGATTGAGACAAGGAAGATTGCTGAAGCAATGTTTATTTAAAAGAAAAGAGACTTGTAATAAGCTAATTGTCCACTAATGAGGGAATATTTTAAGGAAATCTTAGATGTTTCTAAAGGATGTTGTGAACCATTGTAGAAAAGTATCAGACCATTTGGATTCAAAACCCAGCACTATTGTTTCCCTACAGTGTGACCTTAGGGAAGTAGATAAACTTTTCTGTGATTTTATTTTCTTATCTGTATGGAGATGGTAATAAGAGTACCTAATTCATGTGTGAGAATTAAAGGAAACAACACCAAGAAAACGTTAAAAGTGCCTTGCATGTAAGTGCTCAATAAATATGAGCTAGTATTATATAATGGACCTGCATAGTTAAAAGGAAGAGTTACATGTACCAAAAGACATATTTCTGACCATAAGTAAGCAAGTTGCAAACAGTTGACACAATATGATAATATTTATGAACTATATTTTTTAGTTAAATATCACATATATAAGCACATTTAAAAATGAATACCTGACAAAGTGTTTTTTCTCTCTCTCAAAAAAGCACTTCAAAGCGTCAGTACAGCTGTCATAACCATTTAGGTCTTTACTAGTTGCATTTATGCCTATCAGGGAAAAAATGATCTGTTAGGAAGGAAGAAGGAGTATCTGTAAAAGTTACACTTTCCATTTGCTTTGACACAAACACGTACATATATGAATATGTGTGCGCCTTTCTAAAATTGGAGAAAGGCCAACTTCTGTTGTTCCGTTGAGAACAAAAATATATTCTGGATAGATTTCAAATGTGCTTCTGCCAAATATGGCTTTTATCCTATTTTCAAACAAATATTGATGTGTTTTGCTAGCAGGATTCTTTAAAAGAGTAAAGAAGTATAAATGTTTTCTGATCATTAAAATTATGTGCCTCTTTGGGAGATATTTAGATTTTCCTAATTTCCTTAGAATTTCTTAGCATTAATGATTATGATGGATATTTTTGAGTAATGAGACTGCTTTTTTAAATCTCTTCATCTCCGATAGTGTAATTGCTCCTGTCATTTGTTCTTTGCCCAGATGCATGTTCTGTATTTCCCCTCTTTGGCATTAGAGCTGGGCCACGTTCTGATTGCCCTTGCAGGAAGGTATGGGCAGCCTAGCACCAGTGATTCGTGAGCATTCTTTCACAAGCCATGCCAATCATTTTGCTCACACTACTAGAGGAGTCTCAGCAAGGTTTGTGAAGAGCATAGATTCTCTAGAAGTGTGGGAAATGACCAAGTTCCTTGAATGTCATGAAAAGTTCAGATATCTGGGTGAAACAAAGATCTGATATCACTTAAACTTTTAGTAGTCCAAGCAAATGAACATCTGTACCTTGATGCTAGATCCGTTACTTTTTTGCTAAGAAATTAAGTATTCTCTTTTTAATTATCTTCAATCTATTTTTTTAGGCTTTTAAAATTATTTATTTGAGCAGATAAAGTTCACAGCATGTATATACATATACATATAAATGAATGTGTGTCCTATCTATCATCTGTCTGTCTGTCTCTCTAGCTACCTATCTTTTTATCTTTCTATCTATCTAATCAACAAAGAAAGCCAAGCACAGCATTTTTTAAAGGCATGGAATACATTCCTTTTAATTTTAAAAGTTTAAAAATAAACTTATTTTTAAAGGAGAGTCACTCATTTTTTTTAAAGAGTACTTTCTGACCAGAAAGTATGCAGCATGTCTATAGCATTTAAGATATTGCATTAATTAATTATTTGAGTTATTAACTATTTGAGGTCCTGGGTAACAAAAGGAGAAAATATTATACTCAAATATTTTTAATATAATTAATAAATAAGTGTACAAAAATTTTGCAGTTTCCAAGGCTCTTTCACATTCATTTTGTATTTTTACCTTTATACAAAAAATTGTAAAATTGATCAATTGCCTTTTATTTTATTAGAGAAAACTGATTGTCTTTTTCAAAGATAATTAAACTTTTAAAATTACATGTTTTTCCTCAAGACTTGAATATTTCTGATAAATGAAGAAAAATTTTAAAATTAAATCACTACTTGTAGTGATAAGCTACTGTGAGCAGTAGCCTTTTAGGTTTATATAAATCTGTAAAGAGCACTGTCTCTAGATCAAGAAGGTTTCCCTCAATATTTTAGTATATCTAGCTATATAGACCTTGCAAGTTAGTATAACAACATTATCTTGCATTTAGAAGTAATTTTTTTAAACATAGATTTTTCAATCTTGTTGGAATCTATTTTAAAATAACACTTATTTTTTCTGATTCTTTTATGCTTAACATACAAATCTGACTTTTTTCTTAGAAAATTTAGAAATTACAGAATGATAACTATAGGGGGGTAGAGAGAGGGTACAGTGAGTAAAGGGGATCCAATATATGGCAGCTGAAGGAAACTGGACTTTGAGTGGTAAACACACAATAGAGTATACAGATGTCAAATTATAATATACACCTGAAAATTATGTAATTGTATTAACCAATGTAACCACAATAAACTTAATTAAAAAAGGAACAAATTAGTTAGAATTCTAGAATCCAGAATTTTAAAATTGTTAACAATTCGGTTGAAATATTTTTAGACTTGTATTTGGATACAGATTTAAAACACAGGTGCTATATAGTAGTGTGTTATAACCCATTGCTTTTAATAAAAATACATTGTAAGTACTTTTTAGATCATTAGATGCATGTTAAAATATGACCTTAAAATTAAATGGTGTTTTCTAATATGCCTATGTCAAAGTTATTTTATTAACTCCCTATCCTTTTTCTTTTTGATTACCTACTAATTTTGCTTATCAAGTAGACTTTCAAACTGTTCAATGCAAAAAAAAAAAAAACAAACCAAAACTGAACTTTCTTGGTATGTGAATTACCTTCTCATGTTTGTTATACACTTTCTTTTTGAATATTTCTTGTGCATATCTTCGTGGGAGATTGATTTATAAGAACTAATTTTATATGGAGGTTATTAGCACTATATGTGCTCTATATGTTTGTTACCAATATTTTTCTTAGTTTGTATTTTATCATTAAATTTAATTCCTTTTTTAAATTCATGTTTACAAAGGTATGAATGTAGTCTTATTTTTCTTTCTGATATATTTTTTGCAGTTTTATAACTTTATTCGATAATCAGCAGTTCTCACACATTAATTGTAGATATTTGAAATGGTGACAACTGGTGACAGGCATATAGGTAACCAGTGTATAAAGCTTGTTGGTGACTCTTTATCCTTACGTTTATAGACAACTGCACCCAGATACGGTGTGGGGCATTTCTTGTTCCTTTGGCCCGGACAGCTTTTTTTTTTTTTTTTCTTTATTTATACCTTTCCCATCTTAAGATGAGACATAATTATGCCTTCTTGAACTTTGCTAGAGTTGGACTTATTCTATTTGTTATTTTGGTTGATATAAAGTATGTACTGGTAAAGGAGAAAGGAGGTGAATTTCATAAGAAAGTAACAATTTACATTAAAGCATACGTAGAAATGATGAGATTTGAGGGGATACAGTAAGTGTGATAGTTGGTATACTTGGGAACTTGAAGAAATGTGATTGATGTCCTGGGCGATTAAATAAATATTGGAGAATATGAGGAACTTGTCATCTGAGAAAGGGAAAATTATCTTGGTTAGAGGAAAAGCACTTTTAAATTGGAATAATCTCATCATGTGACATCTTCTCAGTGAAAGAGAAGTGAAAGAGTCTTCTGGAAAGCAAAGATTTGGATCTGAGGAAGAGATAAAGTTGCACTAGACTTGGAGTTTGAGAAGGTCGAAGGCAAGTACTCATGCACTGCTAAAGAAAGTCCAAAATGGTGAAGGAAATATGTTAAGAAGCAGGAAAAAATAAACACAAAGAAAGTAGAACGTAATCCTTAATATTATTTAATATTGTAGTGTTTATAGCCCCAGTGAGGACTTAATGAAAGCTATGAATCTTCTCAGATAAATACGTTTGTTCCATTTTGCAAACAGTTTAACTAGTGAGGTGATTCTACACTGAGTTAAGGACCTTTACTCTTGGGGATATATGATTTCCCCCCTACACCTGTGTACAGCCTAAGGGAGCCTTATATCTAGAAAGAAAAGTGGAATCTTCAGAAATGCAATAATGTCATCATTGTGGCATGTAGGTTTTAAATATAAAAAGTAAAGTGAGAATAAATGGAAGGGCATAGAGACATGCTCACTTTCTTCAATTATTACTTTGTTCTTTCTTTCTGCTCAAACTGTTCTTTGGGTGGGCCTCTTCTCTCTTCCTTCATATTGATCCTTCTAATGGAGTTGAGTATGTTCCTTAATTGGCAACTGCCTTCCCCATTGAAGGCTAAGCATGAACTAGGTAGGACCCTATGAAAATGAGAAATAGAATAATTTTCTCAGGGTGGTTTCTACTAAAGATCCTAAGCTAAAAGTGTGAATATGGATTGTTCAGTTTCACACATAATCTCATTCAGATTCCTCTGACAAGATCATACCACGAGCAGGCATACCACGAGCAGGCATACCACGAGCAGGCATACCACGACCAATAAAGGGAGTGCATTTGACTCATACATTCTTGATTCAAATCTATCAAAGATTGTTTTGAAAACCAGTAAAGAACATGAGTTATAATGAGAATTCCATTCTTGATAAATTCTTTCTCTTCATAAGGGAGTAAAAGGAAATTAACTCATCATACAATTTACTGAAAATGTTTGTCTGTCTGAGGCTGTGTCTATTCAACCAAAAAGAGCAGACTACATTGTTTTCTGCTCTACTAATGCCAATATTAATGTCAAAGTGAATATCTTTATGTTCGATTGATCATTTCTTTGGAGATTAGCCATTCTTATAAAATGATAACAGGCAAGTAGAATCAATTGTACTCTATTGACAAGGTTTATTGTCTTCTCTGAGATCATTAAAAAGAAAGACATGTGAATTTCACTCAGGAGAAAACTGACTTTGGTTACGAAAGTCCTTATACCCTGTGAGTTTCCCTCCAGAATCATTATGAACATATTTTATGTATAATATGAGCAGGATATTACATGTATTGTAGAAACTCAATAAAAAATGGAATGATTTGAAATAATAAAAGTAACAAAAAGAAAACAAACGTATGAAATACTAATCTCAAATAAGTTATAACAGATAATTTTGAGTATTGAGGCTTCTTTTTTCCTTAGACATTTAGTACTAAATTATGTGAACATTGCACTTCAATAGAAATTAAAACAGCCTGATGAGATTCCACTAAAGGTGGAGATGCAGGTAAAATCACCTTTGTCAAGGTGCACAATAGAAAAAAAGTTGATACAGAATAACTGAAAAAAAGACTGAAGCTCGTTTTGCATCTATAGAAATGATATCCACATTGTTGTAATGCCATATGAAGAATGATTAGTTCTTACCACAACAATTTAGTGTTTTAATTATGTTTAATTTATAACTGAGAACATAATTTTTTAGAAAAATCTGTTGTAATCCACTACCACAGACACACAGACCGCTTCATCTAGGATTCTCAACCTAACAATTTAGAAATAATCATAAAGTAATTTATAGAATCTCCTTGAAATTATTGAAGACTACAAAGTGCTAATAAAAATAAAATTATAAAACAGGAGACTATAGCAATTGTGGCAATGACACAACAGAGCAAAATAAAGAGCTATTAAATTTAAGAGATAGAGTTCATGAGTTCTCTGCATTCTTTAGTTTACTTTTAAGTTTTGATGAAACTAAACACTTTAACTCAATAGCTTAGGTAAAAGTCAAAGAAAGCATATTTTTTGCCCCATGAGCCACAAAATGTGTTGTGGGGACTGAAGGGTGCTATTTTAGCTCAGTATTGGGAGATGGAGGATTCTTCCGATGGGCAACTTTGGCTTCACCAACAAACAGCCTTGCCAAACTTGCGTAAAACTGCCACTCTGTCTATAACTCTTGCACCTGGTTTTCTTTTTTCTCTTTTCCCTCACAAGGGTCAGACCTGCCTCACACTCTATCAGGTCTCCCAGCCTTCTCCACCTCTTTCCCCTCATAAATTCCTCCACATCTAATTCTGTTTCTGTGTTATCTGCCTCTCACGTACCCAAATAACGCAAGTAGTGACAAGAGTTATCCAAGGAAACAAGCAGTAATATAGGGATTTAGGAGCAGCTTACTCATCATCTGGTGGGAAAAGAGGACATTGTCCTGTCTGGAAAGTGGGACAATGATTACTCCCTTGTACCAGCAGGTGTGAATTGCTAAGGATTTCACTGCTCATGACAGGAAAATGAGTGGAGAAGAAGGCTGCAGTAGGGGATAAAAATTCAGGCATTTGAACGTTTTGGGTTAACAACGCCTACAGAGACAGTAGAGTTGGCTGGTTCCTTGTACTGATGACCCGTAGAGGGATAAGCATCTAAGGGCTGTTAACAACCTTTAGTTTCTTACAAAGAGGCCCTTATCTTATGTAGTGAAAACACAGAGATGTATAACAGACTAAAAGATCTCATAGAGCTGCAGAGCTTCAGGGGTGTTTCAATGCTCACCCAATTCTATGCTTTGTTATAGCAAGGCTATAGTGCAGGTTAGGAAAACCTGGGGCCCTGAAACATAGGATGGAGATATTTTGTTGGAGGCCCTTGAGGGTATTGGGTCTGCATTTGTTCATGAACCTCCTGGCCTTCAAAGGGGGACTACTCTTCCTGAGAAAGAGCCATCACTTTCACTATAAGCTTTATGGTGGGCTCTGGGCTAGTGGTGTGGCACTAATCTCCTCCACTAGCAACTGCTTGGGCAAGTGGTAGCCGGAAGTAGGCACCATGCTCTGCCTGCTGGCCTTGCTGATTCTGGTTAAACAGCTGATGAACGTAGTAGAGCAGCACATGAGCTGAATATACAAGCCCCACCATCTGGTGCAGCCATGGAGGTACCAATGCTGTATCTAATGGGCATGCGTGGACACTGCCCAAACCTATATATGCAGCTGCTATTTTTATCCACAGTGACCACAGTGGCAATGGCGGTGTCTTAAGCATCTCAGGGTGGCTGTCTGCTGGCCAGCATCACGAGGACACATTTAGCCTCACCGGCCTCATCTGACACAGTCAGAACTCTCCTTCCCACCACCTGCTTCAGCATCTAGAGAACTGTGCCAGAGTATAGGTGTGTGTGTGTGTGTGTGTGTGTATGTAATGGATAGTGAGTATATGAGTATGTACATGCCCCAGAACTTAATAGCTCTTCTGTGGGATTGTGCAATTTGTGATTAAGAGCTTTTGTGTACCTGCCCATTCGTACCATGGGAAAGTGAATGTTATCTTCTTGGAACTAGGTATTTGTGTCCATAGAAATGTCAGCATTTCTGGAGTCTCTAGGCTGAGAAGTATCTTTGATCACTGAAGATTTTTGACCCCTATTACCAACACCTCTCAAATCCAACCTTGTTCTGTAACACCAACTAGGGATTTCCACAGGAGCGACTATTGCTTATCCCAGAGACTGTACCCATGACCCTTTACTGAGGAGAGCACCTGGTGACAAAGTGGAAAGAACATGGGATCTGGAATGTGACAGGTCAAAATTGAAATTCCTGTTCTACCACTTACTAGCTTGGGGACTTGAGCAAGTGACTTAACCTCTTTGAGCTTCAGTCTCTTGAAAGTCAGAGTCATGGTCACAGTCATGGTAATTGAATGTGAAGATTAATTGACATCATGTGTGGAAGGATTGGGCATGTGGCAGATGCACAATACAAATAGTGGCTGCTAAAATGAAATGAAACAAAACAAAAATTTCTTCCAAAGAAAGTAGATGATCTCCTCAGGAGGTGCCCCCTTCTCCAGATAACTGTATTGGGCCTGATGAGGAAGGAAAGAGGCTATATACACTGAATGAGTTGAAAGAATTAGCAAGCATGTACTGGTGAGCCAGCAGAATACCCCTGTGAAGATGCTTCATCAAAGAGGACAGAATGTATGATTATATAAGTAAGTGTTCTTGATGGGAACAGCTAACTTTCTTGGGACAAGCATATCCTAGCAAGAACCCTAGGAGATGGAGTAAACTTGCTGCTGCGGTGGCCCCTGGAGGCCTGAAAAAGCGTTAACCAACACTATGTGAAGTAGAGATGTCCGAGTTTCTTTGTCACATGTTAAAGGCAGGAATAAAGAGACTGAGGGAAGCAGACAC
>NW_011888808.1:8885518-8888386 GCF_000151845.1 Pteropus vampyrus | reverse complement strand
TGTGTGTGTGTGTGTGTATGTAATGGATAGTGAGTATATGAGTATGTACATGCCCCAGAACTTAATAGCTCTTCTGTGGGATTGTGCAATTTGTGATTAAGAGCTTTTGTGTACCTGCCCATTCGTACCATGGGAAAGTGAATGTTATCTTCTTGGAACTAGGTATTTGTGTCCATAGAAATGTCAGCATTTCTGGAGTCTCTAGGCTGAGAAGTATCTTTGATCACTGAAGATTTTTGACCCCTATTACCAACACCTCTCAAATCCAACCTTGTTCTGTAACACCAACTAGGGATTTCCACAGGAGTGACTATTGCTTATCCCAGAGACTGTACCCATGACCCTTTACTGAGGAGAGCACCTGGTGACAAAGTGGAAAGAACATGGGATCTGGAATGTGACAGGTCAAAATTGAAATTCCTGTTCTACCACTTACTAGCTTGGGGACTTGAGCAAGTGACTTAACCTCTTTGAGCTTCAGTCTCTTGAAAGTCAGAGTCATGGTCACAGTCATGGTAATTGAATGTGAAGATTAATTGACATCATGTGTGGAAGGATTGGGCATGTGGCAGATGCACAATACAAATAGTGGCTGCTAAAATGAAATGAAACAAAACAAAAATTTCTTCCAAAGAAAGTAGATGATCTCCTCAGGAGGTGCCCCCTTCTCCAGATAACTGTATTGGGCCTGATGAGGAAGGAAAGAGGCTATATACACTGAATGAGTTGAAAGAATTAACAAGCATGTACTGGTGAGCCAGCAGAATACCCCTGTGAAGATGCTTCATCAAAGAGGACAGAATGTATGATTATATAAGTAAGTGTTCTTGATGGGAACAGCTAACTTTCTTGGGACAAGCATATCCTAGCAAGAACCCTAGGAGATGGAGTAAACTTGCTGCTGCGGTGGCCCCTGGAGGCCTGAAAAAGCGTTAACCAACACTATGTGAAGTAGAGATGTCCGAGTTTCTTTGTCACATGTTAAAGGCAGGAATAAAGAGACTGAGGGAAGCAGACACGCTGCAGTGAATATATTATACGAGACCAGAAGATCCAGCAGACGACTGTGTTCCACAGGAGGACCCACATTATTTCCCAAAGTCACCATCAGTGTGCTGGTGAGAGAGGTACCAGCATCAGACAATCAGTGATGGCTTCTTCTACAGGCTAAGGCTGGTAATAGGAGCGGTAGGTACGGTTGTCAGAAGCCAAGTAGCAGAGTTGGACACCAGACTCCAGGAGCCCACAATTACTCTAAAGATTAACAAGGTCAAAGGGGCAGCCAAATGAACTTGACTCACAGAGAGTTGTGAAGATGGTAATGGAACATGGTAGCCCTGGGAGAAAGAGTGTTGTCAACAACTATAACCAAACAACAACAACAACAACAACGACAACAAACCCAAACAAACAAACAAACAAAAACAGGAAGCTGGGGACTATTGCTTCAATAAAAAGTAACAAGTAACAATTGCTTGCACAATTCTCACACCTGAACTAATTTTCAGATATAGTACCCGTAGAATCCAAACACTGGGCACATTTCACAATGAAAGAAATAAAGGGCAGACAACCATAGGATCCACTGTTTATATCACATAGTGCACTATCTAGAACCAGCCAGCCTCAGAACTCTGGAACAGCCTCTAAAAATCCAGCCGAAGTGCCAATCCAGAGGCAACATTCTGGAATTATAAGGAGCCACATTCTGCATGTAGCATATATATTAAATCAGAGACTTCAGTGTGATGCTGTGTCTCCAAGGGGAAGAATATATATGTCTGGAACCATGAGTAGAAGCATGAGTATCCTCACTTACCTTCACTCTCAGTTTTTTTCATTTATATGCCATACTCTGGGTTTTGTAGAATTGAAGATTCTAGTGAGCAAATGGGACACACTCTTGCCAAGTGACACAGAAGAGGTTCCATTGAAATGCATGTTATGGGTGCTGCCTAGGTACTTTGGATTCTTTGTGTCCAGAGACCATTAGATAGAAGAAAGGTCATCATACTGGTAGTGACATTTGACTTTGATAGCAAGAGGACATAGGGGTACTTTTTATATAGCAGAAATGTGAGGGAATAGGTATGGAATCCAGGCAATTCAGTTGGACACTTCTGAGTACCTACTTGCCCCATTGTAACTGTGAATGCATATATACAGCAACCTCCCACCTGATTACCAAGGATACAGACCTCAGAGGAATGAAAGTTTGGGTTGCACTGTAAGGTACGTCACCAACACTGTGCAGAGGTGATCACTGAGTATGAAGGGAACTCTGAATGGATAATGGAGGAGGGATAGTTTGAATATTATTTGTGGTCTTGAGATCAGCTGAACTATGTCTTCTGAGTTTCTCGTTAGGAATAGAGGCCCATGAGAAAGATAGATAAGGTACTCTGGAACCTGTGAGGCAAAGTAGGTCTGAGCGACACAAGAGGTGGCCTGTGGTTGCCATTAAAAGGTGTTTCTCAGAGTTGCAACTGAAGGGAGCATAACTGAGCAATGGTTCCAGGTGCTGTGCTCTGAAAGCCATCACCACCATCACGCTAAGGCTGCCCTTCCCCATTGCTTTTCCCAGATAATGCTGAGTGCAGCCATGACATAGGTCATTTCTGGAAGACGGAAACTCCTCTGATGGGCCCCTTTGGTTCAGTCCTTCCCATTGGCCATTTATCTTGCCAAACTTTCTTAGACTTGCCTTCTTCCAATCAACCTTTACTACCTTTCTCCTTTTCAAGACTCAGATTAACATCTTGGTCTGAGAGTTTTCTAAGATGCTCTTGGTTCCCTCCCAATTTCTCCTCATAGGCATTTCCCCTAATAAATCTCTTGCCCATCTAATCCTGTCTTGGTATCTGCTTT
>NW_011888808.1:8882312-8885468 GCF_000151845.1 Pteropus vampyrus | reverse complement strand
GTGGTCTTGAGATCAGCTGAACTATGTCTTCTGAGTTTCTCGTTAGGAATAGAGGCCCATGAGAAAGATAGATAAGGTACTCTGGAACCTGTGAGGCAAAGTAGGTCTGAGCGACACAAGAGGTGGCCTGTGGTTGCCATTAAAAGGTGTTTCTCAGAGTTGCAACTGAAGGGAGCATAACTGAGCAATGGTTCCAGCTGCTGTGCTCTGAAAGCCATCACCACCATCACGCTAAGGCTGCCCTTCCCCATTGCTTTTCCCAGATAATGCTGAGTGCAGCCATGACATAGGTCATTTCTGGAAGACGGAAACTCCTCTGATGGGCCCCTTTGGTTCAGTCCTTCCCATTGGCCATTTATCTTGCCAAACTTTCTTAGACTTGCCTTCTTCCAATCAACCTTTACTACCTTTCTCCTTTTCAAGACTCAGATTAACATCTTGGTCTGAGAGTTTTCTAAGATGCTCTTGGTTCCCTCCCAATTTCTCCTCATAGGCATTTCCCCTAATAAATCTCTTGCCCATCTAATCCTGTCTTGGTATCTGCTTTTAAAAGAATCCTCAGTACATATAGGTGTTGAATGAAAACACAAGACAATTTGTGGAATTTAAGTAAACTGTCCTAAATCTAGACTGCTTTGTAATACTATCAAAGCCATAAGTATTTCTTATTTCTAATATATATCAGTTGACTTTCCTTCATCCACTAACAACCTGTGCTCTTAATCCATCTAGCCATCTTTGAAATTTTTTATTACTTAATATTAACAGGAAGGATCAGATAACAAGAGAATGTGAAAGTGTACAATTTCTCCACAATTGCTAAAAAAAAAAAAAGGAACTGAAAACGCAGGACCTCTGACAATAAAATACTTCTGAGGAAGGATCTATATTAGAAAGAGAAGTAGAGATAGGTATGAGGCAAAAATAATGAAAGTCTAGACCTTTACTTGCTTCAACATTCTGATATGTCTTTTCATTGGGTTCAAATTCTAATAAAGTAATAAAGCTCACAAAATGGTTTGCAGAAAAAGAATATTAGTGAAAAGATTACTGCATGCTTCAGCCATAAGTCTTTCAAACAGGAAGCACACATCTTATAATGCTAACTAATTTATTGAACAAATAGATGCCTGTGATTGGATGGGTTTATAAATTCCTATTTACATTACTAATGCCATTCTCAGCATAAATATTTTATGGAATCTATTATAGCAACTTTCAGGTAATTGATGCCTCCAGAAATATTTGTTGATCTAAAATGAAAAATATACTTGAAAAATGGATTTAGTTAGACACGGACCATAAAAGTAAAACTGGCTCATCTTTTGAGTGTAACAAAGAAATAAATAGAATGAGGTGTCATCAAACAGATATTTGTGGTCCCATTAGCGGGAGAAGCACATCACTGCATAAGCAGCTTTGCCTATGGTGATTATAGCTCACATCCAAATGGCCTGAATGAGCACCATGTTGTTGTCACATGATGAGGACCTGAGGAAGTGCAAACTCAATGTGTATGTTTCAGGGTTCAACTCAATCCAGGGTCTCTACTGAGTTCAATATAATGACAGTTTCCAGCTAGGTAGGACACAAGTGTCTGGCCTTTGTAGGTTTCTGATACCTTTAGAAAGAAGAGTTCTCCAGTTTTATCCTATTTATCAACCCTCCCATAAGTGTACCTTACAGTGAAGGTTAAAGGAAGTTAGTTACAGGGAATTTCTATTAAATATAAGAATAAAGAATAAAAAGGAAATGATGGCATATGCCAAAATTAAGAGGATGAGAAACCTTTTACGAATGTGTTCTGAAGACTCCAAACAGTTTGTGATGTTTTAGACAGAAAAAGTCATTTTTATATCAAAGTAATGTGCGGTTGTGCAAACCTTAATATCAGCTGATAAAGAAAAATATTACTTTCATAGGTTCACACAAGAAGTTCAAGTATTTCATCTCAGCTCGATTTTTAAGCCATTTTCCTGCAAACTGGCAAATTTCTGCCTACAGCAAACTGATGAAAATTCATGGGTGTTTTCATTCCTCCAGTTTAGAGAGAAATAGTAAAACTTTTGCCTTAGATCAAACTTTTGAATATTTGAGGTAAGGAAAAAAACACATCACTTTTTAAATGTGAATACCCAAAGTGAAATGTGGCCGTTTCTTACATTTTTAGATGCCTGGAAGTTTTCCACAAACTTCTATAACAGTCACTCTGCAGGCTTCTGCTATAAATGTTTCAGGAACTATCTAGGGAAATATTCTATTGAGAGGGAAGGCAGGATTATCTAGCAGATAGAGCGTGGAATTTGGACTTAGACAACCATCTGAGACCTGCACCTGCCTCTTTCATTGCCTTATGGTGCAGTTCTGTATAAATGATTCAGACTCACTTTGCTTATATTTTTCCCTGTGGCAATAGAGGAAAATGGGCTAAGCATTAGCCTCTCCTCAACAATCAGAGAATACCACAAAGGTAAATATGACATCGTCTGTAAAGTGCTATGACCTGTAATCCAGAAAAATAGTGTAGAGGTGTGAGGCCACAGAGTTTGTATAACCATTATAGAATCCAGGCATGGAGACCTGTATAGCCTGCTCCCTCACTGTTGTTACTGGTATGGTCCCTATGTCTCATAATCAACAATAAGTATTGCCAAACATTAATTTCTTTAACACACATCTTGCCTTCAGCATCTGGAATATATTAACTTCTTTCTCAAAAACTCAGATAAGGGAGACAACCCATAACAGCCAGTCAACTTGCATCTATTGATTGTCTCATATGCAAAATACATTCTACTGAGTATTAGACCTCTAATGAGAGTCTATTAGAAAAATGATTTATAATGATTTATAAGGCGTAGTCATTGTTCCCAAAACACTTGTAATTATGATCTAGTTAAAGGTGAATGTGTGAATTACTTAAAATCATATAAGATAGCCATATGACACACAATTGATAGAGATAATAATTCTAAGGCATTTAAGAGGAAAAGTATAAGGATTCTGGACTGACCCTTTTTCATACTTTCAATTTCTAATTAAAACAAATACATTCACAAATATAGAAGGAAAATGCAAAAACAGAAGTAAAAACAATGAAATGGTATCCTTGGCAGTTATGCTAAAAAGTGATTCGTTAATATCTCTGGCTGTGGT
>NW_011888808.1:8879166-8882262 GCF_000151845.1 Pteropus vampyrus | reverse complement strand
ATAGAAGGAAAATGCAAAAACAGAAGTAAAAACAATGAAATGGTATCCTTGGCAGTTATGCTAAAAAGTGATTCGTTAATATCTCTGGCTGTGGTAATTTATTTCACTGTTTTTATTGAATTAAAGCAATTTTGCTCTGTCCTACCGATTATTTCCCTTATATGCCAAGTTTAAGAAATTTTGATGGCTTGTTTGAAACGCAGTTCAGTCAGTCAATATGGATGTGTCTTATGAAATTAATTCAGAGTGAGGGAAGTATCATATGCTGTAATGGGAAAATAATTGGATTGAGGATCACAGTGATTTCACTCTGAACAAGGAATAGTCACTTAACCTCTCAAGACATCTGTCGGTTCATTTGTAAAATAAGAGGGCTGGACCGGAAATCCTGGGCCAGCTCTAAAATTTTCTGGAAAAAAAAAAAAATACTGCTTAAAAGTTTTATATTTCTTTATGCTTCTGAAAAGCTTATCTTGCTTTTATATTCTATCAGGATCCATGATCATTTTTTGTCATTAAGATTAATATCTCTATTTTATAGACCACAGATGCTGCAGGTAGAGGAGAAGCAGATGGTAATACAGTGCTCTCAAAAACATGCTCTAACTGTAATTCTTAATTTGATTGTATTCTTACTGGACATTCCCAAGATTTATTAAATTTTTATACTTAATCCAAGAGAGCTTTGGTCTTGTCTGTAAGTAGGAACTTAGATACATAGGCTTGTTCTTGGTAATAGAACTTGTGTGTCAGTGAGCAAGGCATCTGTAAAACAGAGTGGAAGCTGAGCATCCTTGCAGGGGGTGTAGTGGCAGAGCATATTGGTAAAATAGTTATTGTAAATATGATAGTAATTATCACCAAAAAGATTAATAATGTCAAGACATTCAGTCCATTCAGAGAAGTAGTAATACAAATTTACATAAAGTATGAAACATGTCTTTTGGTTCATGTGAAAAATTAAAACTATCGATTTTCTTTAAAAGACATGTTTTAATGTGTCATGTAGACAACCCATGAAAAACTAAGGTTTGTTTATGCTACGTGGTATAAGAAATGTGAATGATAGTAGGATATTGAAAACAAAGTCAGCTATGTTGATCATAAAAGAGAAAATTACTTCAAGAAATTTTCTAGAATTTTAAAAAATATGATTTTAAATAGCTGATATTATAAACTGGTAATAATTATGGCAAAACCCAGCTATTTTAACATATTTTGGAATATGTTCTCTTATTTATATGAGAGACTTAATTTGAAAGTCTACACTGTATTATGTATGATCTAGATCTGCACTGTTCAATAGAAATGTAATGCAAGTCAACATGTGCAATTTAAAATTTTGTAGTCTTCATACTAAGAAAAGTTGAAAAGACAAAGATAAATTTCATTTTTTATAAATTTTATTTAACAGTATAGGTATAATATTTCAACATAAAAATTGAGAGACTAATTTTTTTTACTAAGTCTTCAAAATTCAGTGGGTATTTTACTTACAGTACAAATCAGTTTGGACTAGCTCCATTTCAAGTGTATGATAGCCACATGTGGGTAGCGACTACGGTCTTGGCAGCCTGAGTCTGGATGGTGGGCTGTGGTAGTAAATAATAGTCCTGGCCACTACCTTCAGAGACTTTATAGTCTAGTGTAGAAAACAGACCTGAACGATCAATCAAATTGTAAAATTTTACACTCTTTACAGTTTTTAAAAAGCATCACATAAAATTAATATTGTTGAATACATGCCCTGCATTTAATGTATTTCCACTTTACATATGCTATAGATTAATGCGTTCTCTATACGGATGAGCTCATTATTGACTTTTTTTTTAAAGGAAATGAATTCTAAATTAACAACTCTTTTGTAGTCTATTTTTCCCATATCAGTATTACACTGTAAGTTTGAAGTTAAAGAATCAAGAGACAGGAGCATAATAATCCTTTAATGCCATTATATACTGTTGAAAATAAAGCAGCTAGGTACAAAATCAAGAAAAGTTATCAGAGAAAACTTTACTTGAGGTGAGAGAAAATTCAATATTTTTTTCCATGTGCTTTCTATAGCTTTACATTCTGTAATTTCTGCTGACCTGTGTTTTCAAAGGCTTTTTATTAAGTGCTATAGACCTCTTCAGGGTTTATTATAGAAGTAGTATATGTCTTATGAAATCTTGAAGTTATTCCTAATTTATACGTAAAAGCTGGTATGAAAAAGGTACATAAGCATTAAAATAATAAGAATATAAAACAATTAAAAATATAAAGAGAATAGGTTACACATGACATCAACTCAATATTATTTAAAGGTTTACCTTAATTGATTCCAGGTAGCTCAGACTTAATTGTGAATGATGTTGAAGATGGTTATCTATTTATTGAGGTTTGAAGAATGCCAAAGAGCAAAGATGAACCAGAAGTTTAATGTTCACTCATCTAGCTAAAAGTATAGTTTTTCCCATGTTGCTTCCTAACTAAAATTTCTGTAGAATTTTAGACAGAGACGATTGTATGAACGAAAAGAGTCAACTTCATAAGAATTTCCCTTAGCTGGAACTTAATGACTGTACAGAGCTGATTTTTTTTCAGGAAAAGGTAGACAGGTCTTTCTCACTTGGAAAAACAACATAAATAATGTAAAAGAGTTAGAATTGGTAAGAGTTGTTGAGAGAATAAAGGAAATGGCTTTAGTCTGAGAAATCACAGTGGAAGCTAAAAAAAAGATGAGCAATTTAAGACTAATTAATGGAGACTTAGAATCTTAAACTGGATCCAATAGATGATGTGGTACCAATGTAGTTTTAAATCAGGGAAGTGGCGTAATGAAATGGCATTTTTGGAAGATTCATCTAGCAGAAGTGACAGGATTGATGTAAAGTGGCTGAGGGAAATATCAAGGAGGTTGAGTTGAGATCAGATCCAATAATAGATTTGGAAGATTTAAAACAAACCTCAAAATTGGAGACTCATGCTTTTTTTTTTGACAGCATTGGAGATAGAACTGGTAAAAAGAACAAGTAAGAGAAGGCTGAAGGAAAAGAGAATAAAAACAGGATTAAATTTATTTAGAAAGTGAACTATAACAGGATTCAATGCTCT
>NW_011888808.1:8853260-8878086 GCF_000151845.1 Pteropus vampyrus | reverse complement strand
ACAAAGATAAATTTCATTTTTTATAAATTTTATTTAACAGTATAGGTATAATATTTCAACATAAAAATTGAGAGACTAATTTTTTTTACTAAGTCTTCAAAATTCAGTGGGTATTTTACTTACAGTACAAATCAGTTTGGACTAGCTCCATTTCAAGTGTATGATAGCCACATGTGGGTAGCGACTACGGTCTTGGCAGCCTGGGTCTGGATGGTGGGCTGTGGTAGTAAATAATAGTCCTGGCCACTACCTTCAGAGACTTTATAGTCTAGTGTAGAAAACAGACCTGAACGATCAATCAAATTGTAAAATTTTACACTCTTTACAGTTTTTAAAAAGCATCACATAAAATTAATATTGTTGAATACATGCCCTGCATTTAATGTATTTCCACTTTACATATGCTATAGATTAATGCGTTCTCTATACGGATGAGCTCATTATTGACTTTTTTTTTAAAGGAAATGAATTCTAAATTAACAACTCTTTTGTAGTCTATTTTTCCCATATCAGTATTACACTGTAAGTTTGAAGTTAAAGAATCAAGAGACAGGAGCATAATAATCCTTTAATGCCATTATATACTGTTGAAAATAAAGCAGCTAGGTACAAAATCAAGAAAAGTTATCAGAGAAAACTTTACTTGAGGTGAGAGAAAATTCAATATTTTTTTCCATGTGCTTTCTATAGCTTTACATTCTGTAATTTCTGCTGACCTGTGTTTTCAAAGGCTTTTTATTAAGTGCTATAGACCTCTTCAGGGTTTATTATAGAAGTAGTATATGTCTTATGAAATCTTGAAGTTATTCCTAATTTATACGTAAAAGCTGGTATGAAAAAGGTACATAAGCATTAAAATAATAAGAATATAAAACAATTAAAAATATAAAGAGAATAGGTTACACATGACATCAACTCAATATTATTTAAAGGTTTACCTTAATTGATTCCAGGTAGCTCAGACTTAATTGTGAATGATGTTGAAGATGGTTATCTATTTATTGAGGTTTGAAGAATGCCAAAGAGCAAAGATGAACCAGAAGTTTAATGTTCACTCATCTAGCTAAAAGTATAGTTTTTCCCATGTTGCTTCCTAACTAAAATTTCTGTAGAATTTTAGACAGAGACGATTGTATGAACGAAAAGAGTCAACTTCATAAGAATTTCCCTTAGCTGGAACTTAATGACTGTACAGAGCTGATTTTTTTTCAGGAAAAGGTAGACAGGTCTTTCTCACTTGGAAAAACAACATAAATAATGTAAAAGAGTTAGAATTGGTAAGAGTTGTTGAGAGAATAAAGGAAATGGCTTTAGTCTGAGAAATCACAGTGGAAGCTAAAAAAAAGATGAGCAATTTAAGACTAATTAATGGAGACTTAGAATCTTAAACTGGATCCAATAGATGATGTGGTACCAATGTAGTTTTAAATCAGGGAAGTGGCGTAATGAAATGGCATTTTTGGAAGATTCATCTAGCAGAAGTGACAGGATTGATGTAAAGTGGCTGAGGGAAATATCAAGGAGGTTGAGTTGAGATCAGATCCAATAATAGATTTGGAAGATTTAAAACAAACCTCAAAATTGGAGACTCATGCTTTTTTTTTTGACAGCATTGGAGATAGAACTGGTAAAAAGAACAAGTAAGAGAAGGCTGAAGGAAAAGAGAATAAAAACAGGATTAAATTTATTTAGAAAGTGAACTATAACAGGATTCAATGCTCTGGTCATGGAGTGAGATGGACATTAAAAGAAGGAAAGGCAATTCTACCATTAATATTATAGTATAAGGCAGTTATATTTTGGACTTTAGTGGCAAGTTCTCTTAAGTTTCTCTTGTCCAACATAAACTATAGTGAAGTTACATTTCATATTATTATTTTTAGACCTCATTTCTCAGAACTAAAGTAAATTGAAAATTGGTTGAAAAATTACTAAGTGAACTATGGCAGTTCTTTCATCTGCTTTCTAAAAGCATACATATTTTGGTTTGAATTATTTAGGATGTTATAAACAAAACTGGGTTTATGTTCGCCTTATTTTGACATATGGTTTACATTTTGAAAACTTTGCCCTAGGATGGCATAGGATAAAATTATAATGACAAAATTGAGCATAGCAAAAGCAGAATCACAAAATTCAGAACAGTAATAGACTTTTTAAGTCATTAATTACACGCATAGAAAAACAGGAACTATTTATTGACTATCAAGTACTAAGCCTACTGAGGGCATGGGTATATATATGTGAAACAAAACAAAACACAAAACAAAACAAAAATTGTCCTCTGAAGTCTGGTACAAGAAATGGTAATTAAACAAATGAACAAACACATATATATTTATGCATTTTGTAATGTGATTGTTATGAGTTGGATTGTTTCCCCCCCAGATTGATATGTTCAAGTCCTAACTACCAACAGCTCAGGACATGATCTTATTTGGAAATAGATTTGTTGAAGATGTAATTAGCTAATTTAAAATAAGGAAACACGAGAGTAGGGTGAGCCGTTAAGCCAATATAACTGATGTTCTTATAAAAGGGGAAATTTGGATATAAATATAAGCACAGAAAGAACACCATGTGAAGATGAAGGCAGATACCAGAGTGATGTTTCTATAAGTCAGGAATGGCAGAGATTGCTAGCAAACCATCAGAACCTAGAAGAAAGGCATGGAACATATTCTTCCTCACAGGCCCCAGAAGGATCCAACTCGACTGACACCTTGATCTTAGACTTCTAGCCTCCAGTACTGTGGGACAATAAATTTCTGTTGTTGTAAGTCACCAGTTTGTGGTATTTTGTTATGGCTGCTCTAGAAAATTAAATTAGTAAGAGTTCTACAAAGGAGAATTATTGGTGATAATGAGAATGCATAAGGGGATGGAGGAAGCTTATTTTAAATTTGATGAGCAATGAAGAGTTCTTTGAGGAGGTTATATTTAGTCTGATACATGAAGGATGAGAATGAACCAGCAATGTGTGGTAATAGAAAAGAGTGATCCGGGTAGAAGAAAGAATATGTGGAAAGGCCCTGAGATAGGAAAGAACTTGGCATAAGTAAGGAACTGAGGAAGGGCTAGTGTGTCAGGAACATAACCAATAAAGGTGAGAGTGGCACAAGATGAGACTAGATAGACCTTGGTAAGGAATTTGAATTTTATTCTAAGAGCAATAAGGGGACTTTCATGGACTTAAAAGCAAGTGGTGATATGATCCAATTTACTTTTAAAAATGAATTCTAAGTACTATGCAGCGAATGTATAGAGAGGGAAGTGGAGAACGTAATTACAAAATGAAAGCATCAGACCAGTTATTTAGGCTTGGAATAAGCTTGTGGTGGCAGAATATATATGATTTAAGAAAATATTTAATTTTGGGAGTTAGGGAAAATTTGTCACAAATAATTACTCTTGAGTTTTTGTCTTCAGCTATCCAGTGTTATTTCTTGAGGTGGGAAAAGCTGGGGAGGGTGGGGCAGAGCGGGGTATTATAGAACGAGAGTTCAGTTCTAGATATGTTAAATCTGTCATGCCTGTGAGCCAGCCAAGTAGAGATGTTAAATGGGAAGTTTGTTGAGCCAAAGAAAGGCTTAAGGAGGAGGTAGATAAACAAAAGATAAGTAAGTTGTGCAGTGAACAAAGAGTATTGAACACTAATAGCACAGGTGAAGTCTCCAGATTCCCAGTCCTGTATAACTTGCAACTTCATGTAAATGCCTAGTCAATGACATTATGGCATCATTTAATTGGATATAAAGGTGTACTTTCATGGGTCATAATGAGAATAAAGGCACAAGCACCTCTCAAACAAAACAAAAATTTTCCTCTGAAGTCTGGTACAAGAAATGGTAATTAAACAAATGAACAAACACATATATATTTATGCATTTTGTAATGTGATTGTTATGAGTTGGATTGTTTCCCCCCCAGATTGATATGTTCAAGTCCTAACTACCAACAGCTCAGGACATGATCTTATTTGGAAATAGATTTGTTGAAGATGTAATTAGCTAATTTAAAATAAGGAAACACGAGAGTAGGGTGAGCCGTTAAGCCAATATAACTGATGTTCTTATAAAAGGGGAAATTTGGATATAAATATAAGCACAGAAAGAACATCATGTGAAGATGAAGGCAGATACCAGAGTGATGTTTCTATAAGTCAGGAATGGCAGAGATTGCTAGCAAACCATCAGAACCTAGAAGAAAGGCATGGAACATATTCTTCCTCACAGGCCCCAGAAGGATCCAACTCGACTGACACCTTGATCTTAGACTTCTAGCCTCCAGTACTGTGGGACAATAAATTTCTGTTGTTGTAAGTCACCAGTTTGTGGTATTTTGTTATGGCTGCTCTAGAAAATTAAATTAGTAAGAGTTCTACAAAGGAGAATTATTGGTGATAATGAGAATGCATAAGGGGATGGAGGAAGCTTATTTTAAATTTGATGAGCAATGAAGAGTTCTTTGAGGAGGTTATATTTAGTCTGATACATGAAGGATGAGAATGAACCAGCAATGTGTGGTAATAGAAAAGAGTGATCCGGGTAGAAGAAAGAATATGTGGAAAGGCCCTGAGATAGGAAAGAACTTGGCATAAGTAAGGAACTGAGGAAGGGCTAGTGTGTCAGGAACATAACCAATAAAGGTGAGAGTGGCACAAGATGAGACTAGATAGACCTTGGTAAGGAATTTGAATTTTATTCTAAGAGCAATAAGGGGACTTTCATGGACTTAAAAGCAAGTGGTGATATGATCCAATTTACTTTTAAAAATGAATTCTAAGTACTATGCAGCGAATGTATAGAGAGGGAAGTGGAGAACGTAATTACAAAATGAAAGCATCAGACCAGTTATTTAGGCTTGGAATAAGCTTGTGGTGGCAGAATATATATGATTTAAGAAAATATTTAATTTTGGGAGTTAGGGAAAATTTGTCACAAATAATTACTCTTGAGTTTTTGTCTTCAGCTATCCAGTGTTATTTCTTGAGGTGGGAAAAGCTGGGGAGGGTGGGGCAGAGCGGGGTATTATAGAACGAGAGTTCAGTTCTAGATATGTTAAATCTGTCATGCCTGTGAGCCAGCCAAGTAGAGATGTTAAATGGGAAGTTTGTTGAGCCAAAGAAAGGTTTAAGGAGGAGGTAGATAAACAAAAGATAAGTAAGTTGTGCAGTGAACAAAGAGTATTGAACACTAATAGCACAGCTGAAGTCTCCAGATTCCCAGTCCTGTATAACTTGCAACTTCATGTAAATGCCTAGTCAATGACATTATGGCATCATTTAATTGGATATAAGGGTGTACTTTCATGGGTCATAATGAGAATAAAGGCACAAGCACCTCTCTAGCAAATAAGACAGATGGATAGAGTAGTGACACAGTGTCAAAAGCACAAATAAGATTCAGAAGGCTTGAAATTTACTTTTAGCCTTGCCACTTATTGGTTTAATTGTGACTCAGAAAAATAAATTCAGAGTGTCAGATGATCTCTAAGGCACATAATTAGTTTGAAAAATTGACAACCTCTCAGCAATTGCATTTCTGGGTACATAGCCCAATAATATTTTGTACATTTGCATGAGGAGATATATATAAAGATCTTCACTGAAAACATTGTTTAAAACAGCAAATTTAAAGGAACTTAAGCATCGACCAAAAGAAATAAACTGTATTTGTATGACAGAACGCTATTTAGCTGTTTAAAAAAATGAATTAGATCTATGTATATAAAGATCACAAATATGGAATGTTGAATGCAGAAAAAAGTAGGTCTTAGAGTTATACTTGAAATAATTTACCTTTGGTGGAAGCATATGTACATTAAAAATGCTAAAAGTAGATAGGAAGGATGCAATTCTGGTTAATTATTGGAATGTGGAAGGTAACAAGGTGGGATAGGATATAAAGAAGGTTTCAAGTTAAAATTTTTATATAAAATTATATTTGAACTACATATGACAAGGTTAAAAAGGAGTTCATTATATTATTCTTTTCTTATTTATATAAATTTTATGTCTCCATAAGTACATTAAAATTGTTTTCATTTTTATAATAGAGAATAAAAGTTAAATTTTAACAAATTGTGTATTTTAATACCACGTCATTAATTTCTTAAGATTGGAGAAGTCATTGTATACCTTATAACATATTCTTTTCATTTTTTCTTTTAAAATTTATACTTAATTTTTACTTAAACTGTGAAGTGAGTGCTTCATTTGTGTTAGGCACTGTTGCATCCATAGTTATTTCAGGTGATGCCTTTCTAAAGAAGGCACTGTAAGCCTTATTTTACAAACAACCAATTTGATGTTCCTAGAAGTTAAAACACCCAAAGTCATAAAGCTGGTAAATAGAAGAGGTAAAAGTTGAAACCCCAGTGTTTTATTATACGTCCTGTTCTCTCTGTTACACTATGACTGACATACACTTCCAAGCTGAAAATATGGCATAAGTTCCGCTTATATCTTTCATAATTCCTTAAAGTTGGTGTTTCATTGAGTTAATATATAATTGAAATAGATCGAATACACTGTTCACATATTTTACTCATAAATATTGTAAACATTCCAGAAATACATGTTAGTAAATGAAGGAAAATAAGTAATATTCAGAGTTCCATCTTGTTAATGGAATTATTCACATTAATTATAGAGAAGCTCTTTTCCATGTTATGCTTACATTCTGTTTTCCTAAACATCTTAATAGCTATTACAATTTTGTTCCTCTTTTTAAAAACTTAACAGTATTGTTATTTTTATGTTACGATGGACAAAGATTTTGCTGTATTTAGAACAGAAACATAAGTGTTTCACTATTCCGAAGAATGCAACTTCATTGGTTGATTTTCTAAAAAAGAAAAAATATAAGACAGCAAAACTACAAGAAAAACACTACCCCAACCATATTTGACAAGAGCTTCACAAATGTAACTTTATAGTCATTTTAATGTTTGCTTCCTTCTTTCTAGTCTTCTCAGTCTCTCGTTCCTGTTCCTCATCTTACAGTTTTTGTTATACTTGAATGATGAGCTAAAAGCATGAAAAGCTGTTGTTCTCAACCTTTATTAGTGTTTTCCAACTCAGTTCCCTATTTGGCTGCTGACAACCTGCCAAAATCACCCTCTGGTGAATTGCAAAAAGATTGGGGTAGCAGTCAGGAGACCAAAAATGTATTGCAGATAATTAGTAGATCAGATCTTTGTCAAAGCAGATACTTGGCTACCCACACAACTCTATTTTTAAGACTTGTGTGTCAAACAATGTGTATTCATTGTCTTTTATAGTGTGAAAAGCACATTGTATATAGTAGAACTGAGTTGAATGAGAAATTCCATTATTCTTTTGTTGTTTCATACAGTTTACTGGTTAACACTTGAGATATACATATTTGATGAATAATTGAAACCACTTTTGGCTTTTAAGTAGCTTTAGAATGGTGAAATTACCTCTTTTCTTACTTAACGAAGTAATCCAACCACCACAGTCTTTGTTTTCCAATAAAAGTAGGAAATAAAAATCTTCTTAGATGATCACATTTGTTTTCATGCTAATTAGTTCTGATTAATTTGATTGGCAAGAATGGGAGTCAGGATATTAGTTCTTGAATCACACAAAATAGAAAAGCTTTGTAGTGTAAGATAATAGCAATAAATTGAGGTAAAAAGAAGAAATTAGACTTCAGGATGATGAAAATGCCAGGGTTATCAGCAGGCTTTCACTGAAATCGATCTCAGAATAGCTGGTAATGAATTATTATCTAGTGATGTGTTTTCATTAAAATACTATCTAATGATGCAGCCTCTGTGTGCACATGTAGGGTGTGTGTATGTGTGTATGTGTGTGTTATTCAACACACACTGAACACTTGTCCTATTTCGTTGTTTCCTTACTTTTTTATGTACCAACCCATGTTTCAGTATTAAAGGAAATTCATCAGTTTCCAGTGTCAGTGGTCTCAAAGTATGAAAATTATGTAGTCATGATACAACGGTTTAGTTACTATACTATTATAAACAGAAATGATATTCTTAAAAGAGTAATAACACCAAAATCAGTCTTAAAGTCTGAAAAAAGCAAGAAAGATCATGCTTCCTCCTATAACTAAGATGGTTAACTTGGAGAAGTCACACAAATTCTAAAAGTTCTAGATTCTTTATCAGTAAAACGTGCATGAAAACAGCTGTTTTTTCTATATGTGACAAGATTCTTATCAGGGGTAATTGAATTGATATAGGTAAAACCCTTTTGAAATTTCTTAGATGTTTTACACATGTAAGACATTGTTAGTAATAACCTAAATATTGACCCTGTCTTCTTTCCTAAATCAGCATTCATATATTTTTCAAAAACTAACAAGTGCCTACTGTATTTCAAGTATATACTGTTCTAGGTACTGGAAAGAGAGCAGTAAACAAAACAGATCGTAATTCTTGCCTTCAACTTTAGCAAATTGAAATAACAATAAGAGGTAAAATTTATAATATCAATTGCTAATAAGCGCTATAAAGTGAAATATGAAAAAAGTAATGCTTTAAATATGAGTTATTTGTAGAAAACTTGAAGAAGATGATAGCCTAAACAGTGAGTGAGGGCCAAATTGTGTATTGAAATCCTACTTTAAAGAAAATATTTATTCTTGAATGAATGGTCTTTCATTACTCAAAGCCAGGTGTATCACTTAACCAATATTTTATAGAAAACTCAGTAGTTTGGCACTTAAAAACTTTTTCCCACTCCATGCTTTTATATTTAGAATGAAAAATTTAAAGCTAATGCACTCTATCTCTCCATTTCTTTGACATGCACACAAAAATTATTAATACATGAATATGAATGAAATATTTACTTTGTATAAGGTCATGTGATTACAGTGTAATAAATTAATTTGATATTAGCATAAGCAAATTATTGTTGAAGGGTAAATCTATCCCAAAATAACATAATGCTCTTGAAAGTTAAAAAAAAAAAGTTAGATTATCATATACTCACACACAAAACGAATGCACCCTTTCTTATTAGCACAGGTATTCTAGAAAACAGGTCTAAAGGCAAAAAAGCTTATGTGTTAACATTTCATTAAGAAGAGAAATCCCTGATTCCCTAATTAGAGGGGAAATTCCTAATTTTATTAGGGAGAGGAGGAAGGAAGTAGTTTATCTAGTGTTTCCCATCTCTCATTGCTCCTTCCATGGAACTCTTCTGAGTTTGGTCACCTGGGATGCCAGAAGCCAAGACCGCAGTTGTGGCTTTCTGGACCTGGAGTGCCTTGCTAGTCCTAGCATTCCACACCTGCCCACCTACACAGCCTGCAGCCTCATAGGTCAGGCAAGGTGATCCAGTCAACTTGTTTGGGTGCAGAGTAGATCCAACGGATCTCATCTCTCAGTGACAAGAGGCAAGACCTAAGGTAGGAGGCTAGAGTTGTGTGCAAGGATGTGAAGACCTGTCTGATGAGGACCTGGGATTGCCTACTATCTTATATCTGGCTACTGAGATTCCGAAGAATGCAACTTCATTGGTTGATTTTCTAAAAAAGAAAAAATATAAGACAGCAAAACTACAAGAAAAACACTACCCCAACCATATTTGACAAGAGCTTCACAAATGTAACTTTATAGTCATTTTAATGTTTGCTTCCTTCTTTCTAGTCTTCTCAGTCTCTCGTTCTTGTTCCTCATCTTACAGTTTTTGTTATACTTGAATGATGAGCTAAAAGCATGAAAAGCTGTTGTTCTCAACCTTTATTAGTGTTTTCCAACTCAGTTCCCTATTTGGCTGCTGACAACCTGCCAAAATCACCCTCTGGTGAATTGCAAAAAGATTGGGGTAGCAGTCAGGAGACCAAAAATGTATTGCAGATAATTAGTAGATCAGATCTTTGTCAAAGCAGATACTTGGCTACCCACACAACTCTATTTTTAAGACTTGTGTGTCAAACAATGTGTATTCATTGTCTTTTATAGTGTGAAAAGCACATTGTATATAGTAGAACTGAGTTGAATGAGAAATTCCATTATTCTTTTGTTGTTTCATACAGTTTACTGGTTAACACTTGAGATATACATATTTGATGAATAATTGAAACCACTTTTGGCTTTTAAGTAGCTTTAGAATGGTGAAATTACCTCTTTTCTTACTTAACGAAGTAATCCAACCACCACAGTCTTTGTTTTCCAATAAAAGTAGGAAATAAAAATCTTCTTAGATGATCACATTTGTTTTCATGCTAATTAGTTCTGATTAATTTGATTGGCAAGAATGGGAGTCAGGATATTAGTTCTTGAATCACACAAAATAGAAAAGCTTTGTAGTGTAAGATAATAGCAATAAATTGAGGTAAAAAGAAGAAATTAGACTTCAGGATGATGAAAATGCCAGGGTTATCAGCAGGCTTTCACTGAAATCGATCTCAGAATAGCTGGTAATGAATTATTATCTAGTGATGTGTTTTCATTAAAATACTATCTAATGATGCAGCCTCTGTGTGCACATGTAGGGTGTGTGTATGTGTGTATGTGTGTGTTATTCAACACACACTGAACACTTGTCCTATTTCGTTGTTTCCTTACTTTTTTATGTACCAACCCATGTTTCAGTATTAAAGGAAATTCATCAGTTTCCAGTGTCAGTGGTCTCAAAGTATGAAAATTATGTAGTCATGATACAACGGTTTAGTTACTATACTATTATAAACAGAAATGATATTCTTAAAAGAGTAATAACACCAAAATCAGTCTTAAAGTCTGAAAAAAGCAAGAAAGATCATGCTTCCTCCTATAACTAAGATGGTTAACTTGGAGAAGTCACACAAATTCTAAAAGTTCTAGATTCTTTATCAGTAAAACGTGCATGAAAACAGCTGTTTTTTCTATATGTGACAAGATTCTTATCAGGGGTAATTGAATTGATATAGGTAAAACCCTTTTGAAATTTCTTAGATGTTTTACACATGTAAGACATTGTTAGTAATAACCTAAATATTGACCCTGTCTTCTTTCCTAAATCAGCATTCATATATTTTTCAAAAACTAACAAGTGCCTACTGTATTTCAAGTATATACTGTTCTAGGTACTGGAAAGAGAGCAGTAAACAAAACAGATCGTAATTCTTGCCTTCAACTTTAGCAAATTGAAATAACAATAAGAGGTAAAATTTATAATATCAATTGCTAATAAGCGCTATAAAGTGAAATATGAAAAAAGTAATGCTTTAAATATGAGTTATTTGTAGAAAACTTGAAGAAGATGATAGCCTAAACAGTGAGTGAGGGCCAAATTGTGTATTGAAATCCTACTTTAAAGAAAATATTTATTCTTGAATGAATGGTCTTTCATTACTCAAAGCCAGGTGTATCACTTAACCAATATTTTATAGAAAACTCAGTAGTTTGGCACTTAAAAACTTTTTCCCACTCCATGCTTTTATATTTAGAATGAAAAATTTAAAGCTAATGCACTCTATCTCTCCATTTCTTTGACATGCACACAAAAATTATTAATACATGAATATGAATGAAATATTTACTTTGTATAAGGTCATGTGATTACAGTGTAATAAATTAATTTGATATTAGCATAAGCAAATTATTGTTGAAGGGTAAATCTATCCCAAAATAACATAATGCTCTTGAAAGTTAAAAAAAAAAAGTTAGATTATCATATACTCACACACAAAACGAATGCACCCTTTCTTATTAGCACAGGTATTCTAGAAAACAGGTCTAAAGGCAAAAAAGCTTATGTGTTAACATTTCATTAAGAAGAGAAATCCCTGATTCCCTAATTAGAGGGGAAATTCCTAATTTTATTAGGGAGAGGAGGAAGGAAGTAGTTTATCTAGTGTTTCCCATCTCTCATTGCTCCTTCCATGGAACTCTTCTGAGTTTGGTCACCTGGGATGCCAGAAGCCAAGACCGCAGTTGTGGCTTTCTGGACCTGGAGTGCCTTGCCAGTCCTAGCATTCCACACCTGCCCACCTACACAGCCTGCAGCCTCATAGGTCAGGCCAGGTGATCCAGTCAACTTGTTTGGGTGCAGAGTAGATCCAACGGATCTCATCTCTCAGTGACAAGAGGCAAGACCTAAGGTAGGAGGCTAGAGTTGTGTGCAAGGATGTGAAGACCTGTCTGATGAGGACCTGGGATTGCCTACTATCTTATATCTGGCTACTGAGCAGATGGAGTATAAGATAAACATGCACCCACAGGGTACTGGTGAAGCTCAATGAACTTTCCTCCATTAAAATTCTTAACTGTCTCCTCGATGGCCTACTGGAATGTGAGAGATGACAGCTATTCTTAATTGGGAATGAGGGAAGATGGTATCAGTAACATCCAGTCAAAACTATGGCCCAGACAATCTAGGGGGATCATCAATTTGTCTGGGACCTAGTTCTTATTGTAACCTATTAAATTATAAGGAAGAAAAGCTTCAACGATATTGAAAATCTATAAAATGCAAATTAAAGCAAAACGATAAAGTCGTCTTTTAAAAAAATCTGTCAAATTGGTTAAAATAAAACAGATCAATATACTGTACCATACTTTTGTTATATAGGAAGAGTGAATTTTCCTACAATGCTAATAATTCTATTAGCAGATTAGACTTTTATAGAAATATATTCTATCGTTTAAGATTATTCATTGCTGTGGAATGACAGGAATTCTCTTTCCTAAACACAAACAAACACATAGTCACATACACAGGAAAAAAGTTATTGTAATTTAGATTAAGTCAGAAGAGAGTAGCCACATGATGTGGAGAAAATATAGTATAACTAAACTTAGCTGTAGTTGGTTCCCAAGTTCCTAAGAAGAGTATGCAACCATTCAGAATGCATTACATTAAGAGTTGAACACTTCCAGGTTGGGAAAGCACGTTTATTTAATGTACAGTTCTTTTATACCAGGTCTAGACAAACTACAGCTGCGGGCGAAATCTGGACCACTGTCTGTATTATAAATAAAGTTTTATTGGAACACAGCTACTCTCTTTCATTTTCATATTGCCCATGGCTGCTTTCCAAAGTTGAGTAACTGCAACAGAGACCACATGGCCTGTCTAAAATATTTATTATATGACCCTTTAAAGAAAAAAAAAATGCTGACTCTGTTTTATATTGTTGGCTTGCATCATTCACAAACATTTGAAGCATTCCTGGTTTTCAAGCCAGACTTAGCCTTAACAAAGCCCCATCCCTGTTAAGGATGGGTCAAGTATTTCAGAATTCCAGCCACCCAGAATCTCATTTCCACACAGTCCACTCTCTGACTCGAATTTATACAGGTCATCTTAACTAAAGACCAACCAAATATCTATATATACATAATGGCAAAATATGTAAAATACTCTTTGTTGTAGCAAATTCATCTGTACAAATTTATGCTAAAGACATATTTATATACAATTTTGCTATAAGGTTATTTGTATAAAATTTATATCAGAGAAATAATAATTCTAAATGTTCAAAGAGTGTTAAATAAATTCTATTACCATTATGTTGTAATTATTATAAATTATATATTGAGCAAAATGGCAGAAGAGTTTACTATGAATATGTAGAGGAATGTAGAGGATAATCACATTTTCAAAAACTATTGTATATAACGGAATCCCATTTTTAAATATAAATATAATTTATGTCTTTTTCTATCCTTGATAACTGTATTTTAATTTCTATACCCCCTCTACCATTAAGACCAAGATACAACATGGATATTTATTACTCTAGGGAGAGAAGTATGGAAGTGTCTTCCAAAAGTGATCATTTCTTTCTTTAACTTTCAAAATAAAGTTTTAAAATCAATTGCCAAAGTAATAGTCTACAGATCAAAGCACATTTGTACGTAAAAACTACAAGATTAATGTGGAACATTTTTCTCTGCATTTGCCCATGAGTCTTTGGGAAATCATAAGCCAGAGCCTTGAGGAATCAGACCTGAGAAAATCTCTGAATAGGGTTGGATACATGGTAGGACATAATTAAAATTAAAATATTCCACACTGGGTGAAATTAACTGCTCAAGTACTTTTCATATATTAAGTTGTTGAATTCCTGTGAAGTAGTATTATGTTATTATTGCTATTTTATATATGAGGAAACTGAGGCACGGGGAGGTTAGGTAATTTAAACAAGGTTATATACACAAATGGTAAGTAGTAGATGTGATATTTAAATTCAGGTAATTTGGCCATTCATCTTTATGCAATATGGCTTCTCTGAGATATAATCATATTTCTCCTGCAGAAAAAATATTTAGCCACTTGAGAGCTAGCAGGAGAAAATGAACCAGAATTGGAAAGGAGATCAAGAGAGACACTGTAGATGCATATAAACAATTGAATTCTGGTTCTGCCTCTTCCTGGGTTTGAGCCATGATATGGACTTAATATTTGTGTTTTCCAGAAATACGTTTGTTGAAATCCTGAACCCCAGAATGATGGTGGTGGAGATGGGACCTTTGGAATGTAATTAGATCATGAAGATAGAACTTTCATGATGGGATTAATGCTCTTAAGAGACAGGAGAGAGCTTGCCCACTCTTCTTCTGCTCTCTTCCGTGTAAAGACATAGAAAGAAGATGGCCACTGCAAACCGGGAAGAGGTCCCCCACCAGAACCTGACCATGCTGGCACCCTAACTTTGGAGTTCCCAGATTACAGAACTGTTAGAAGTAGATTCTTGATATTTAAGCCATCTAGTCTATGGGAATTTGTTATAGCAGCCCAAAATGAATAAGACAAACCCTAGGGTATGGGTGTAGTAGGGCATGGAGATTTTTTTTTCTAGTGGGGAAATTTTAGAAATGAACCCAAGGAACAAATTTACTTATACCTATAAGACCATATATCTCCATTTCCATGGACAGTTTTGGTTTACACCTATTATTGTACTACTGTAATTGTCAATAGCATCCTTTTTCATTCTCAAAAACATTCCAACTTAAAGAATAAACTTTATGGTCTCCCTGTTTACACATCAGTTACCACACAATTTTAGTAGGAGACTGACCCACAGAGTAGAGTATGATGTAGAAATAGTGGCAGCAGGAGAAACTGCTATGTTGTGTGTGACAAGAGAACATCAGCAGCAGATGCATCAGGAAGAGACACAAACAAATACCACCATGTCTGTTGAGGCATCTCAGCTAAGGGCCGACCTAGTCGGTATACAAGCTGGAGCCTTCGTACCATGCCATCGGTCTTAGTTCTCTTTGGATGCTCTAGCAAAATACCAAGACTGAATGTCTTGGAAACAACAGAAATTTATTTCTCATAGTTCTGGCATCTGGAAGTCTAAAATCAGGGCTCCAGCATAGTCAGATGAGGGCCATCTTCCAGATTGCAGACTTGTTGTTGCGTCCTCACGTGCTGGTAGGGGCTAGAGAACTCTGTGCAGTATCTTTTATAAGAGTCCTCCCTCGTGACCCAATCACCTCTGAAAGGCACTACTTCCTAATACCATCACATAGGGAATTAGGTTTCAACATGTGAATTTTGTAGGGGGACACATTCAGACCACAGCATCATCAAATCATGGAAGATGTTGAAGCTTTGAAATAGAGTGAGCTAATGCAGAAGTGATTAAATTAAATGATAAGTGTGTAGATCATTTTAAAATAGAAAACTTTAATTTATTTTACACTACAGATGTGTAAAGAGAGACTTGTGAACAAGCAAGGTTATACAGAAAAAAAAAATCAAATGTCTCCACCTCCAAGTAATAATATTAAATTTTAAACTACGTATATTTTTACATACGCATAAGTAAACAGAAAGTGAGTATAGTCACCCAAATGTTAAGAGTAGTAATCTTAGGGAAGGGGCTTAAGGATGACTTCTATTTCTTTCTTTAATTTTTATATATTCTCTAAATATCCTCAAATGAACATGCATCAGCTTTGCAATAAAAAGGAAATTTTGTTTTAGAATAGATGCATTTATACTTTCACTATTCTATGCTCACTGAAGCTAGTTAATCTGAAAACTATTCCATCTTGAAGTGTTAATGAGCTAATAAGTCATTGCAAGGTGAGTTACTTTTCAAAACTGATGAAAGCACACCTCTAACTGTACTTACTCTATCTACTGGTAGGGAGGACCTGGTTACTATAGCAGCTATAAGATAATATAAGAAAATGTGATAAAATATGCCTGTTGTATACACAAATTATTATTAACATCTAATTAATTGAAATGGTCACATTTTAATAAGTTGATAAATATGCTTCAAATCTACTTATTTTTCTATGTGAGATCTTGATAGACTATGGCTTAATCTTTCATAAAGAAGCAATAGAGTTCAAATTTACTTCCATTCATTCTCAAAAGCTTTGTCAGATGTTAGTATAGTTTTAAATCTATTCAATTAATTGGAATTTGGAAAAATGAAATATATGATATGCTGTAAAGAACAATAGATGAGAAGCTTGCAATTAGCTGTGATTATAACATATTAATGTCCTCAAATCCTGTAATGTGAAGATTATACATAACAGTAATGTTAGAAAATCCATATAGAATTTTGGCTGTGCAAAAAACCAAAATATGTGAAGTTTAGCAGTGATTGAATTAGAATTTTGGCACGATTAACTTACACATAGGTATCTGTACATGCATGCACATGAGCACACACAGACGTGAAGACACACACACACACATATACACATACCACCACTACCACTACCACCACCATCACCATCACCAGCAGCACACACAGAGGAATGGAAAAAGGGAGAAGTAACTTGAATTTGACTTTTCCCATTGCACCTACATTTACATATTTTTCCTAGGATTACCAGAAAACTTTTTTCCTGTTTCTTTCTTAAATATTTTTACAGAAAAAAAATTTTAACTCTTACTAAACTCCTCTAGTAATTATTAGATATTAAATGAAGAAGGCAATTTTATGATTATCACATATAAGATAAGATGTAATAGATAAGATACAGTAAATGATAGCTAATTAAAATCATGAAAAAGTGCTGGGTTTACAACATCAACTGGTTAAGAAATGGGAAGTTGTCAAAGGGACACAGGAGCTAACTGAAAGAGCTTGCCAATGGCCACAGTTGGAAATTTTTGAGTAATAAATGAATCATTGTTTCAGATTATACTCCAAAGCATAAAATAAGTATTCATGAGTCCATATTGATATAAATAAATGGGAAAGAAGAGACAACTACTCTACCCAGAAAAATTCTGAATAATGACTGTATGTACTCCACCTTCTAGAAGGCAAAGCATAACTCCTCATTCCCTAAGAATGGGCTGCTGATAAGTGATTTCCTTCTGGAGAATACAGTAAGAATGGGAGAAATATAGCAGTAAATTAACAGTAGAGAAATCTGACAAACAATAACCCAGCAGGAATGTGAAGATCAGCATTAGCTGTGGTAGGTCATGTCCGTAGATCTTGTATATTCTGGCTAAGAAGTAATGAGAACTGTACTTTATCTCTATGGTCTTCCTCCCCAAAACTCACATTCCCAGACTGATCAGAACAAAAAATATCAAACAAATATTAACTGAAGTATATTCTAAAAGATAACCACTCCTCAAAACTGTCGAGGGTATCAAAAACAGGGGAAATCTGGGATACTGTTACAATCAAGAGGAGCTTAAGGAGATATGACAACTAACATTATATGAATAGGAAATTGGAACAGAAAAAGGACATAGCAAGAAGCTACTATGTAAAAACTAAAGAAACCTGAATAAAATATAGGCTAGTTAATAAAAATGTATCAATATTTGTTCACTAGTTGTGGCAATAATACTATACCAGTATAAGACATTAGTAATAAGATGTTATAAATTTGTCAAATTAACACTTGTTAAATGGACATACAGGGTGTTGGATGGTGAGCAGTTCAACAACAGATTACTAGATAAAATGAAATAGAGGTTTGTTTTTCACAGGTCCTGGAGGAAATACACAGCATGTCTTGAGGATCCACAAAGAGTGGTCAAGGCAGAGCACAGAGAGAGAGGCAAGACCTGGGCCATATGCCTTTATTAGGGTCCATGGATGGAGCGCTTTGGGGTTCCCAGGCTAAGGCCAGATTAGTCAATTCAGTCTAAAAGAACTAGTTGTAGTATGCCACATGGGGGTCTCATCTAAGGGACACATAAAGAGAAAATTCTGGGAGGCAGGGAAGACTGCTTATCACAAGGGCTGTTGGAGAAGTCATATCAGAAACTCACAATTCTTGTGACTCTGTGCACTGCTACCTAGGGCATGCACTTGTAGGAGGAGGTGAGTGTCAGTTTAAGGTCACTTCAGATTGCTTAGCCAAACAAAATGAATGCCAAGGCAGCAATACCAGGGAGAAACTTAGCTAAACTCTTGACATAAGGGAAACGGGGTCTGGGATATTTGTTGCTTTCTGTACTGTCTTCATAATTTTTGTCAATTTAAAATTGTTCTAAAAAATTAAATTTATTTTAAAAATAGTTAGCAGGAAGGAAATGAAATTGACATCAACAAGTCGTAAGTCATCAACTGTCTTAGGACCAGTAACTGGGAATTTAGAGTTCTTCATTAACATTCAAGTGTGGGAGTGTAATAGGCGTACTGTGGAATAAAAAGGGTCTCAGAAAGTTAGCGCATATGGGCCTTTTTATATCTTTTACCTGAGGATGTTCCCAGTAAATTTTAATTTAAAAAATCCAAAATAAACAACATTTTGATATAAAGAAACAATGGTATGTGAAGAAACAAATAAACTTATAATTAAGAGTAAATAATTTTTAATGCTAATGTAAAAATATTACTGAAATATCAGATATTCCAGGGTGCTATGTAGCTTTTGGTATATTTGAAAGATTTTATTATATGTATTAAATATTAAGATTTACCAATAGCAGAAAAGAAAAAGAATATATAACTTCCGAATAATAAGGAAAAAATATAAAAACATAACAAGAAGCTACTAGATCAGTCAAATAAAGAATAAGAAAGAAAGAAAATGTTTTTTTAAAAAGGAGCAGAAACAGAATAAAGTAAAATGACAGGAATACCTATAAGCATTCATTAATTATATAAACATTGAGTTAAATTCCACTATTAAAATACGGATATTCTTCGAATGTGTTAAAATTCCCAAACAAACTTTACTTGCTATACAGGAGCCATCTTTGAAATTAAAATACATAAATAAGATTGATGGCAAAAAGGTAAAATAATGTATTACCAGAAAATTAATCAAATGAAAGTTGAAGAAATGTTATTATCAGACAAAATATAATTCAAAATAAATAATTTATATGGGGCAAAGGGAAATATTTCATACTAGCAAAAATAACTGTATACCAAGGTGATATGGCAGTCGTAAACTTTTATATGTACATAGTTACAAAATACATAAAGCAAAAATTCATAGAAAGGAGAAATGGGCAAAAATCTTATTAAAAGATTTTCAATCTGCGTTAGAAATTTATAAACAGACAAAATAATGAGTATAATAGTTGGAGAAAACACAAGCTTCTATTTGTGTTTGCATGTGTATGTGGTATATGTGTATGCATAGATGGATATATATTCTCAAAAAGATTAATAAACATTTATTTTAAACATGCATGGAATATTCTGAAACATTCATTATGGTTTAGAACACATGGAAGACAATTTTGGTTGCTCGTCCAATAACTCTAGTCTCTCTCCACCCCTTTTTTGTACTTGGCTAAATAAAACAATACAGGCTTTTCATTTCAAAGAAGAAAGTGAAAGGATCTTTAAAAAATGGACTCCAATATAGACAACTCTTTTATGTCATTTTAATGTACTATGGAGAACAGAAACATAAACAGTTAGTTTAAAGGTAATATATGGTGAAGGATGTTGTTTCTTTTAGTTGAAAGGTAGTATAGACTTTTATACTAATGAATTAACCATAAGAGAAGGAGAAATTGATGAGCCAGTTGCTAGAGTGAAGTCTTTCAGAAGGCAAGATAGAAAGGACTTTAGAGCGTAAGAGGAAGTTGAGGCTTTTAATAGAAATGGACATACTTCTTCTATTTTTAACAGTGATTACTTTATAGCATTCTAGGTTGTATAAGATACAGTTTTTATCACATGGTTATAATTGAAACAGCAGTAAAAGTTGTGAGGCAAAATTAATAAGTTGGCAAATCAGAAGCTGCCGAATTAAGAAGAAACATTAATTTCTTTTTAGCATTTTCCTTGAATCCAGTAATTTATAACAAGCCTGTATTTTTCCCTATAAGTTTTGGGTTATTCATTGATAAATATTACCATAGAATGTATTTTTACCATGATTATGGCCAAAAGAAAATCTTCCAGCAAAGACTGTGAAACATTTCATTAGAGCTAAATGTAAAACATATAATTGTAATTTAATATTGAGGTAAATAGTTTCAAAGGTGTTATGCTGAAGATTGTTTCTGGACCAAAAGTAGAGACAGATCAGATGAGGCTAAGAAGGGAGAAGCAATGATTACAATTTAAACCTTGTAGATTATGGAAATATATTTTAAGTTCTTTTTTCAAATACATAATACTATCCACCTGAACAATGACATCGAATGAGATGACAATTCTATCATCTCCATGGCTGTTTTTCCTTTTTCCGTCAAATGAAGGTGGGAAAGAGATGCCTATGTAGAAATGAAAGAGAATGAACAAAATGTCCAGGGAGGTGAATTTGAAGTGCTATCCTTGGCAGTTTTCTTGGAAGATGTTATTCTTTTTGCTCTTTTTATGTCTCCTCATCCTTTATACCTCCCCTTCCTCTATTTTAGGGACCGGTTATAAAGCCTAGACATAGATAAAATGCTAGACTTAGATGGTCTTCAAAATGTATACTGCTGAGTTCAGCCGCTTGAGTTGTTATTGGATCACTTCTCTTGGGGAAAAAGAAGAAGGAGGAAGAGGGAAAAGAAAGCAACAAGAAAACTCCAGTCAATTGACAGACTGCCCTGGAATACGAATTTGCCTTCTGAAGTCACGAGAAGAGAAACTAACCATTCCTTGTAATTAAACAGTAGCTTAGTGCCTCCAGCAATCTGCCTTGCACACTTTTGATTTGTTGAAAACACAGAGGTGGCATGCTTTCCAGCATTTGCTGAATTACTGCATGTATGGTTCAACTGAGTAAAATGTTACATTGCTGGGGCTTCCTTCTGTCAAGCTTTTCTACATAGTCTTGTTTTCTTTTGATGTAGAAATTCTCATTTTTCATAAAAATCTTTGCATTTTTCTTTGAAGTAGGAAAAAAGTTTAAGGAATTGATAAGACCCAGTTCTTGCATATGTTAAAAACTACAAACGATCTATAGTTGACTCTTTTTTTGAAGACTTTTATGGTGGTCAGCAAAGGTGAAAATGGAGCAAGAAAGGGGAAAAGTTTTAATACTAGCAGTGAAATTCGAGTTGAATGGAAGTTGAATTTTAGAAGAGAAGGCTGTTCTATGCGAATGTTGCCACTCTTGGAGAGATTCTAGACATGCATCTGGGAGAAGTTACTCAAGGCACTTACTGACACAAGTGTGGAAAGTAATTGTGACAAAAAAGGTGAAGATGTCCTAGAGGAAGGTGACACTGGCAATAATCTTCACATTAAAGGAAACTTCTTAGATATTTCACAACATTGAAAGTATAAAGGATAAAACGTTGGAAGTGATCCAAGCTTATAAAAGATTATGAAAATTTACCAAGGCGTAGAAAAGATGCTTGCACTGCATGATAAGTTATAAGAGGAAAAAAATGGCAAACACTCTTCAAACTACTCTTAATAAGTTTTCTACAAAGAAATAAACACTTTAAATCTGTGTTGTAATTTATAGTGCACAAAATAAGTATTTTTTTTTACCTTTCCCTATGTACTAATAACTGACAATAATTTAAGTTTTTGAAAAAAGTTTCGTAGGTAACAATTGTAGTTTTTTCCATTAATTATTTGATTGTTTTGCCTGGTTTTGGTTCGTATGTTCATTCTTGTGGTCTCACACTGCTGTACAAAGTGAGGACTGCCTGTATTATAAAATAAAGCCTTCCAATTTTAGTACTTGTGAACTAAAGACTATTTTATCTTAAACGTTTAAAGAATAAAGGCATCAATTGACATCTCTTCACTTGAAGGAGATAATTCAGAACATATGAGATAAAGATATAATTCTGAAACAACACTCTTAAAGTCCAGAGCAATAAAAGTATGACAAACAGTGATCAGATTTCTTACATCGATTCTTTGCCTTAACAGTTGTCCTCAGGACCTGGCTTCAAAAATCAAGTTCACTTTGTGGATTAAAACTAATTGGAATAAATTAGTGGAAACTGAAGGACCTATTTTAGTGACCCATAGGTTATAAGATCACTTAATTCATCATCTAAACCAAGACACAAGTGAGAGTAAAAGGGATGCTAAAATTAATTAAAATTATATAATTTTGAAGTGTTTCTTGATCAATGAATTGGTTTTATTGTATTAGTAGAACAAAAAAAATTTATTCAAATTCTATTTTAAAATTCTTTCTAAAAAAACAAGTCAAATATATTTGTGAAATATATTAAAGTCAAATATATTAAAACTCTCAGATTGAGCATCTAAACAATAAAAATTAACATAAGGAAAATAATTTTATTTGATACATATTCACACTTCTTTCTCAGTTTTTAAAGTTTACTTGTCTCTATAAGATGCTACCCTTTTTGATAACATAATCTGTAAAAAAGTCTTAATTTTTTTCATAAAATTGACAATCTTCAAAGTTTTTTTGAGTACTACATTTTAAATTGTTAATATAATCTATTCACTATCTATGTAGATTATAACCTTTTAATTGAAAAAGTACAGAACAGTTGCTAAAGTCCCTGGTAAATTCAAAATATATGCTGTTAAATGAAGATTATTATAAATATTATATTTTAAATTTCATCTGACATAAGTTTACATGTACTGTCCTTTTTAAAATTTATTCTGAGGAACTTCCTTTGACTAATAAGACAAATAGATTTTTTAAATAAGTTTTTTTTTTTATGATTCTTAACTATCTGTTGTCCAATTAAATAGCTGTAGAATCATAGGGCTTCCCATTTCATTCAGTTCTTATGTAGGTTATCAAATTAGCCAATTAAAAATAGTGAATGAGAGAGAGAGAGTGAAAGAGAGAGAGTGCATGAGAATTTTGACAACTATAGGTCCCATTTGTATTTGTAGGATATTGTAGTTATTGAGGAATATAATTATGAATTATATTTTATCTACCAAAACATAAATAACATCCTTACTACAAAAACTTTTTAATTTGGAAAAAACACTGCTTTATCTTGACAATATGTTCCATCACAATTTGGATTCTTATTATTTCAGCAAAATATAGTAATAAAAGTAATTTTAACATTAATGTTGAACTTTTGAACCAAATTTACAGTTGCATTGATAATGTCAAATGTTTTTCCTTTGACCGAATGCACTTCCAAATCTTTATATAAAAATATCAAAACACTGTAGACATGAACTGATTTTCTCTTTAAAACATCTAAGGCTTTGATAAAAATCTGATATTCTTCATCTCTTTGTAAAATATTTATGCTGATGCAAGCAGTCCATTAATATTTATAGCTTTACATTTAGTATATGTATAAGACATTTTCAATTAGAAAATGAAAAAATAATTTAAAATAATTTAAAAGTGGGAATTTAAATAATTTAAAAGTGGGTCTAAATAAAAAGGTATGATTTACAGAGTAATAAATGAACACGCTTTTGAAACTTCACATGTTAAATTGTTATTTTCAATTCCAGACTTCTTAAATAAAATAGTTACTATCTATTGAAATAAAAGTGAATAGTTCTTTAGCATATTTGTGCCTTTTGATTTTTATATCGCTGTATCAGTATGGCCATAAAAGGAGAAGGTAAATGTCCTTAACCATTTTGTGCATGTTACCTGTTCATAATGATATTTCATCAGAAATGAAAATTTAGTACTTAATTCTTTATTAACTTGTACTTTTTTAGAGCTCATTGCTGCCAAAGCTCATGGCATTTTATTGCAAAAAGAAAATGTAGGACTAAAAAGTAACAAGGATAGTTTTTGACTTATACTATGTAAAAAAATGAAAAGAAAATTTTAGCTAGGGAGTTCAAAATATTCTCTACAAACTGTACAACAGCACTGTTTTCTGTTTGCTGCATGTGTTTCATATATTACTCATTTACAACTTTTCATTCTGACCACTACAGTCCCTGCAGCACAGGTGCTGTAGATTTCGGTACTTCTCCACCATCACCTGATACTGGAAGGTGTTAATGTCTCTAGCTGCTCAGGTACTAATTCACTTCATTTTATCAGCAGCCTATATTCTGTCTTGAAGAGAGATATTAATTACCTTGTGTCTCGAATGGGTCAGGGTTTGGTGGTTTATCATTGGTTTCTTTTAGATGAAACAATATATTATATCTGAGGCAGTTTACCATAAGGATATGTAGTTAAAATCATGAAGGGCTTATAAAGGAAAAGAATAGCCTGTTAGGAAAGAGACTAATATTGGATATAATTTAGAATAAAGATCAGAATGATGGGATGAAGCATGCTTAAAAAAATAAAAACTATTCCCAATATCAGAAAGGTTGAATTGAAATTTATTTATTTATTTAACTTTTTAAAAAAATGTTTAATTAATTAATTAATTAATTTTTATTATGGTGACATTGGTTAACGAAATTCAGTAAGTTTCATGTGTATACTTCAATAGTAAGGCATATATATATGGGCAGTGAACACACTATGCAATATATATATGGGCAGTGAACACACAATGCAATATATATATATATTGCATTGTGTGTTCACTGCCCATAGT
>NW_011888808.1:8839569-8851950 GCF_000151845.1 Pteropus vampyrus | reverse complement strand
ATTTGATTATGACAACAGATAGCTGTAAAGAATTGATACTTGATAGAGAGTGCTATCTTAAGAGAAACTTGAAAATGTGGCATTGGCCTTGTGACTGGTTGCAGGTCAGAGTTGGAAAATGGTAAACAAACTGTTGCCGAAGGCTGGGAACGAGCTAAGGACATAGTAATTGGGGTCTGGAAAAATGATTCATGTAATGTCATTATAAAATAGTGGACAAAACTGTAGCCTATTGTAACTTGGAAGATGGAAAATGTATCTAATGAACTTTTGGATTTTCCCAAGGAATTCTCCAGGCAGAATGTTGAGAGTGTCAGCTGGATTTTCTTAATTGTGTAGGTACAGCAAGAAAGGAAAAAACTAAAGAAAAAAACTAGTGACTTTGAGCTTCTCTCATCAAGTAGTGGAATCGATTTCACCATTGCTTGAAAATCATTAGGACTTATAACTTTGTTTTGCAAATAAAATACAGCATAAATAACCAAGCCAGTTCTTAACCTAGCCTTAAAGAGGCCTTGCACACTTCCACTTTCTCTCTCTCGGTCCTCTGTCTCACCAAGAGAACATCCTGGACTAGTTTGCTGGATGGGTGGGATGAATATACAATAAAGCTCTAGACCAGCCAATACCCAGCTACAACCAAACATTTGATCAGCCAATATTAGGAAAATGACATACCCAAATAAAGCAGATAGTGGGTCTGTGAGTTAGCCTAGAAGTGATCAAAACTGTCTAGCTGATCCACAGATCCGTGAGTAGTAGTATATACTTATTGTTTCAAGGCTCTGAGTTGTGGGGTGGTTTGATATACAGCATTAACATACCATAGATAAGGGATACAACCTGTGTAGTAATTCCTAATAAACATATTTAAACCATGTTTTAGAAATTTCAAGTTATTGGTCATTAATGGAGGGGATGTAAATTAGAACAATTATTTTTTTAAAAGAAAATTACTATCTTGATTAGAAAAAGACAATTCGTGGAATCCCCATTTTTGTTGTGTAGGTTCAGGTGACACTGAATTCTTTCTATTCTGAATCCTGTCAAGTCACTTGGAAGTGAGAAGAATATAAGAGAGATAGACACCTCTGGGGATTTACTTTGGCAGCCAAGCAAGGAAGATACTGAGGTAGCAGACAGCTGCCACTGTGACAGAGGCTATAGGGACTTAATACCAGACCCTGAAAATCTGATTAAAAGACCAGGGATTGCTGACAGTCTAGAGTAGTATTTTTACATTTTATGTCTCTTAATAAAAAAGAATAAAAGAATTAACAGTTATAATAGTTAAGGCAATAGTCCCAAACAAACATATTCATTGGTTTTATATTTAAAAAGGTTCTATATTAGGAAAGTTGAAAAACATTGGGCCAAATACAGTGAAACATATTTTTAACTGCAGGACTTCCCAGTCCCTTTACTATACCATTTGTAATTGTGAATCCCCCAAAGGAACATATAGTGTGCAATATTCCCCAAATTTATTTGACCATAGGACTCTTTTTTTTCTGAGTATTTTACAGGATTATATTTTCACCAAGTACACTTTGAGGAATGCTGAGTTCATGGTTTGTAAAGTGTGTTATTTTTACTTTCTTTTTTAAGGTTTTAAAATATAAAGATAACTTTCACAATGTATGTTTTAATGTTCATACCTGTTAGATTTAAAAAAAGACCCATAATCTAATAAAAAATCATAGCATTACTTTTATAATTTTTTCGGTTGTAATATTCTATGTTATAAGGCTACATCTAATATTTCTCTTTAATTATAGGTCAAATATAACAATAACTTTCATAAACATTCATGTGCAGAAAAATTTACTATGTATCAGACACTGCATAAACTGCTTTACATATGCCATCACAATCATAGGTCAGAAAAGAAATCTATGAGTTCAGTACTCATACTAGGTTTAAAAATGATTCACATAAATGGTCTTTGTAGTTAGAAAGACAAGATAGGTCCCAGAGATCTGGCTTGCTTCATTTGCCCTTTCTATTTACCAAAGTGCTCCTCAGGTCCTCACCATCTGGATTTGGAGCATGTTGAGAATCTGTAAGAATTGCCTCAGAGACATAAGATTACAGTGGAGATGCCTAAAAAGTTCAGCTTCCTTTAACTTTTGCCTTAAAATGGTCAAGTCAAACAGTATCACTAAAAGTGGAAACTTTGTTAAAGTACAAGATACAAACCTAAAAGTAATGCTATTTTGTCCAAGGTAATCTTTAGATATCCTTAAAAATTATTATAGGCTCATTTATTAAATAAAAATGTATTTATCTTTTATATATTAAATACTTTGATAGCTGCTAGGAATAAACAATGAATTATTACTAGAAATTAAAAAATAAAAACAAATATTTCACTACAAAAGGAAGTGTTTTTTACAACACAGTAAATATAAAGAATATGTATTCTATATATAAATGAGTAATATTGATAATTCCAATTTAAAACAAAAATATGAATAGATCTTTAAACATGTAATACAATTGGTTTCTACTATTTCTAAGTCTATATCATCTTTTCTGTGGTTCATTAAACTTATTTTGCATTAAACATAGAGGAGTAGCTTACCATGGCCACCTTCTCTGCCTCTACTAAGCTGCTGCCTCTGTGCTTGCTGGATGTGTTTGTATGTGTATGCATGTATGTGGTGATGTGGTGGGGTATTAATAAAATTCTCAGGTTATTTTCACGTCCCATTCAATCCTCAGTACTGCTTGTTGCATCTGGAATAGGAGTTGGTATACAAGCTGCCTGATGCAATAACTTTCTGTTTGTTTCCTTGGCTAACAGTTTCTAAGGTTTATGGCATGAGGTCGAATAGATGTATGGTTGTTAATGTTGAATTATGGGTTCTCTTCCCTCTACTGCTTCTGTTGTTCTTATTCATTTTATAACAATTGGAGAAGGGACATTATTTGTTTCAGCTCCACTTTTCCATCTTTACCTAAAACTATGGACTTGCTTATGAAGTATCCATTACAGTTTTAAACAATTTAAACCTTGGCTTGAATGTAACGAATGAGAGGTTTTTAAAAACAGACATTCTTTAAATTTCTCTACATAAGCAGTCCTCTACAGGAGCATGTGTTCCAGGGCAGGACAAAAAAGAAAAGAACAAAGTTTCTTTTCACCATATTGTGACATTAAAATGTCACATATTTAATCAGTCAAGCAAGCAAGCAAGAAGAATCGGGCTGCCAAAGTTAAATTAGATTATATAATTACATATAAGATATGGTACTTATTCAAAATGAATGTCCTTATACCTAAACTTTTATGCAAGAAATCTATAATCCAATTAAAAAGTTGTCAGAGGGGAGAATCTTTACCCCAGCCAAAGAAATTGATGAGAACAAATTCCAGGGGGCTATTCCTTTGTGTTTTTCTCTTTGTAGAGCTACATCATTCAAGGCTTTTTTCCTGCTTTTGAAAGTTGATGTACCTCCGCTTAGAATTCTCTGTTGTTTTGGGTGCCAGTTCACTTATTGCCACTATCAAGAATAATTTAACTCAGCCAGAGATCTTCTAAAGGAGAAATGATAACAACAGGGAAAAGCAATGAAAATTAATGTTTGCAGGATGTATATTTCAAATGCCTATGAAATACTCATATTTTTGAGTATTCTGAAAATGCAATTTTGCATAGACCTGTTCATGAATGAGTATAGTTATATGTTATATTTAAAATAATTTCTGGGTGTTGTGCCATTTTAAAAGAAGTTTTTGTGGTTGGAATAAGATGATATTTCAGTTATGCTTCCTGCTTTTTAATTTTTTACCATACATTATTATAAGCAAACATTACAAATTCAATACTTCAAAAGGGAAACAAATTTTCTTTTCATTAACACTTTCATTATTAGATATACACACTTACTTCCTTTTTTTTTCCCCCCAGGAAAACATTTCACCTTCCTGTCATAGAATCGAATTTGTTCTTTCAGTTATGTAAGTATTAAGCAAATATTTGAGTATCAGTTGCTCAACATTGTTTTGAACGGTTTGGAAAAAAAATTATAAAGTGAGTTTGTTATATTGTGAGTTAACATTTTAGAAAAGGAGATGATCATTATGGTATGGAATAGTCTGGGAAGTTCTTACGGAAGGGCTCAGGCTTGACTGAAGGAACTTAAGGAATGGAATGTATTTGCAAGGGCCAAGTGGAAGGTGGCTGTTCTAAGTTGGCAGAAGGTAAAAAGAGGGTGATGGTGGGAAAACAGTCAAGGGTACTGACATAAAAAAGTAAGACAAGTTGAAGGGCTTGATGAGACTTATTTTGACTAAAAAAAATGAATCTTTCAGGTGAATGACAAATATTTTACATGTGGTCGACTGAGTTTACAGTTAATTTCAGGCTGCAGAGTTTCAGCTAGAGGCAACAAGAGATACACAATAAATAAATAAGTAATGAAAGAAAATTTAAAAGGATGAAATACTTTTCAAGTAATTTGGATGGGATTTGGAAAGTACGAGTGGATTCAAAAAGGCCAGCTGGGATCATGGTTTAAATTTGTCATCCTGACGGAAGAAAGGCTTTCACTGGTGGTGGTGGTGGTAGAGGGGAGGTGAGTGTAATTGAAAAGTCGAGAATCTGATAGACCCCAGTTGATCATTTTCTGGTTGGAGTAATTCTAATGATGGGGATAGAAACAATGGTGAATAATAAGAGAAAGAATTGAGTTTTTGTGAACATTTGGAAAACAAATATTCTTGATAGCAAAGAGAGTCTTAGGAATTATATGTATTTAGAAATTGTCTAAATAGTAACTATTATGGAACATTCACCTAATTTCTTTATATTCATTATCTAAATTAAAAACTTGGAGTGGTTTTATGGTGTTCTGATATCAATCAAACATGGATATTTTCTCTCAATTTTAAAAAGATATTTCCTACTGTTCATTTTTGTTTAAGTGGTTAGTAAATCGTCTCCGCACCATTTATTATATAATTCATCCATTATTTTTATTTAAAATATTGTTCCTAATTATATATACTAATTAATGTTCTATATCAAGATTAGTTTATGGACTTTTCATCTCATTCCTATGATTTAACTTTCTGTTCTGTTTGTATATTCAATTACTATTTTAAATTTATTAAAACTTATTAATATGATTTATGTCATAAATAGAAAATCCATTGACTTTTTGAGGTATCGTATTATCTCTATTCAGCTTATAAAACTTCCTTAGTAATTAGAACAATTTCTAGCTGATTTTCTTGAGTTTTCAAAACAGACAGTAGTTTATTCTCCTCATTTGCAAAATGTAAACTTTATTCATTTTTGTCTTGCTTGGGTAGAACTTCTAAAACTATATTCAATAGTAAAAGTATTAGTAGGCACTTTTTTTATAAGCATATTTATATTTAAAAATTAAGCATGCTTGCTGTTGGTTATTAATTTGAGATATGCATAGTAGTCTGTATACTTTTAATAACAGACTCTGAGACGTTAGAATGTTGTTATTATTTAAAAAAGATACCTACTTCCATTATGTGACTTTTTGATAGTTAGCAAGATGGTTTTGTTTTTCTTTTCTTGCCTGCTTATATAGTTAATAATAGTAAGTATATTACAAATAGACAATCTTGAAATAAAGCCAACTTAGTCATGATGTTTTATTATTCTAATGTATTAGTTATACAGATTGGCTAGGACTGAAGTTTCCTGTCATTGAGTTATTTTCAGATGATGGTATCAAAAGTCACACTAGGGAGATGAATTGCAAAGTTTACACTTCTTTATGTTCTGGGACTCTTGAAATACTGATCTTTGAAGACTAAGAAAAGTCATTGGTAAAAGCTTTTGTATCTAGCAACATTTTTGGAGCATACCTCATTGGTCAAAAATTTCTTAGTGGCTTTCAGGTTTTATCAAGTTAGTTTATGGTTATCATATGTTCTCAGAAAATAGCCATTTTATATTAATTTTTAAATATATTAGTGTAGTATTCTCTTACTTTTGCCTGCAGAAATTTTAGTTTAGAGCAGTTTCTCAGTGTGTTTATATTATCTTTTTAAAATGGATTTTTCAAAGGGTGCTCTATTTCGTTGGTTTCTTTTATAATTGTATTTTTATTTGTTTTCTAATTCATTAGTTGTACTTTTAATTCATACTATACTTAGGGTTAGCTTGTTCTTATTCTAATTTATTGAGTTAAAAATTTAGTTCAATTATTTTATTTCTGGTCTAATAACTACAAAGTTGACAGATACAATTATTAATTCCATAAGTTTTAATATATGGTTCTTAATTTTTAAAGGTCTATAATTGCAACTTTGATTTCCTCTTTAACGGTTACATAGTACATTTGAATTGTCAAGTGATTTGATTTTTAAATTGTGTAGTTTGTTATTTATTTCTGGTACTAATTGTGAACAAAGGGTGTAGTTTGTGTAATCAGAAGTTTCCATTTAGAAAAATAAAACATTTATTCATGTGAATATTTGCTAACAAGCAAGTAGATGGGAAAGTAATCAGTAGTTCCCAAACTTTATGGAAAATCAGAATTACCTGGAGGTGAGTCTTAATCATTTTCACCAACAATTCTGCTGGCTTATGTCTCCTGAGAATCAAAATTCTAAAGAACTTTAATTTTAATCAGAAGATATTGTATGTTAGAAAACTGGAAATTATAGTTATTGGAAATTTTTAGATAAAGTGATTTTATGAAAGCAATTTTTTAGTAAAATTTATTTGACACGAAGTTAAAGAACAGTTTGAATGGAATTAATAGATCCTAAACTTGGAAAAACCAGCTGGAGAAACTACCTGCAGATGTGAACCTTTCAAGATGTAGGCGAAGATGGTCATGGGAGTGTAGGAAGTATGTGAAAGAAATAGAAAAAAGAACACATCAGCATGTTGTGTCATGGAATGTTGTTGAAATATAATGAGATGGTTTAAGGTCATTGGGAAAGGGAATCTTGGGACTAAGGTGAGGGAAAGGAGACACATAGGACATAAAATTTAGAGAAGCACTTGCTGGTCTTACCTCTCTCTATTGGCCCTGTGTTTTATCAAGGTAAAGACAATGTCTACTTCTGAGATTATTTCAGGGTATGAGAGAGTAGAATTTTTATTGCTTTTGATGCTATAAAAATGTTTTGCAAATATCAATTCTTATAACAATGAAATTCAAAGACCAGCTTTCCAGAATTTTATCTTCAAACTCAAGTCATGGCCATATCGCTTTCGCCAAAGAGAAGAGACTGGGAGGATGCAGGACTTGTGATTGTATCTACCCATCTATGAGAAATAACAAGACTGGCCTCACTGCAGTAGTGGATAGTTTATTGGAGTGATCAGAGCCTGTTATCTGAAGATTCATCTTTAGTTGATTTCAGTGGAGGCAAACAGTGAACAACGGGGGCAAGTAGACATACACAGTGGCAGGTGGGAGGAAGTTAGCCTCACAAAAATTAGGCAGTCTATGTGAAGGCCTCAACCATGAACATGTCTCACAGACAAAATGCTAGTTTATGGTAAGAGGTCTGTCAGGGAGAAAGCAGTGGCTGCTTTTCTGGGATAGGATGAAAATACTAGCCTTTTAAACCAGAACTAAGAAGAAAGCCTAAATACCCAAATGCTCCATAAGGTTTGCTTTAGGATATCAGAAGAAACAAAGCATTATAAGATAACTTACATGTGTATACTGCCTTGAGCACAAACTTAACCACTTTCCACAAACGACCAAAGGGGGAGGCAGTAGCTAAGATAGCAAAGCTGTTTTCTAAATCCTGTTGAGTAAATCATTCTTTCAAACATAATAAAAAGGAAGGCGATATCAATGAAAAGAAAGTAAAAGTTGTTATCCAAGGATTTGCCTGCCACGTGTTTTATGTATGTGGATTAAATTCTTTCCAGCATACCGCCATTTATGTCGATATTATCCTTTAGAAATCTTTCACTCCTGAAAATATACATCTGGTAAGAAAACCTGAGTCAATGACTTGTGCATATATAAATCACTCCTTCTTCCTTTTGGAGGCAGGTTTGTAGGCCTTCCTTTTTCAGTCTGAAGACCTACATTAAACAAACAAACAAACAAACAAACAAATAAATAAAATTAAAATCAAAAGAGAAAGTAGAAAATTTCAAAAACATAGCCCAAATGACAGTAAATGTTAATGGTCTGATCACACCCACAAAAATTGTCCTTCGAACTGAAGCGTGTGTTAAATAGTAATGGATAGATATACTTCCCTGTGAGATCTGATTTGTCTAGCAAATCCTTACTGACATATACTCTCATTTGCCACTATATAGCCTTTTGAAAATGCCATTCCAGCAGAGCATAAAAAAGGTTATTTAGATTAAGTATAGTTACGAGATAAGCAATACACTGAGTTCATTGGACTTCACGCGCACTCATTTAATTTCTACCGCTCCATTACTCTGAATCAAACTGTCCCCGAAAGAACAAGAGGAAGGAAAAGGGCATCACGAAACACAAATCACAAAGCAGAGAACATTCTTCCTGAAAACGAAATGGTCTCCATGTGTTACCATTTAATACCATGGAAATACTTTCTTGACTTTTATAGCATGCAACGAAATTGTACCGATCTATTAAAGAAAGCAATTAAAAAAAAAAAAAAAAGACTTTGGGGTAGGTTAACAAGTTCCAGGTCTTTATCATTCTAGATGAGCTTGGAACTTCAAACCACTGTAAAATATTATAAATGATATTCATTTACATCTGTGTGCAGCTTATGGCGTAATGAATGCATGACAGTTTATTGAATACAGGAAGAAATACAATGAGACCTTCAGTGATATGTTTTAAAATCAGGCCCAAAGCCAGGCTTTAAAGAAAGACAGTGCCAAAACAGTTTATGTTCTCCTTTTTGCTTTCGACTTTAGTGCCATTAAGTGCCAGTATGAGGCTTTTTGGACTTCATTTGAAATTCAAGTAATTAATATAACTGGAGAAAATAATTTTTAGAGGGAAAAGGTGTTGTGATAAAGTATAAACAAGAAGGACTTGAAGTTTTGAGGACAAAAAAATGACAGTGCCAATACAAAAGTTATACTGAGTGATTTAAGTAATTGTTAAGACCTTTCACATGTTCAGTTTGCATTTGACTGTGGCTGAACAATGGCCTTCATTAAATTACATTTGGCATCTAAGAGGCGATGCATTGAATGGGGATCACAAGGATATTCTTCTTTACCAACATTCATACTTCAGCTAAGAGGATCTGACCCTCAGCATCTTGTTTCAGGGAATAGTGTACATTCTGTCTTATTTCAGACAGTGGACAAATGACAGTTTTTATAGATTTTTCTCTCCCTGGGCTCTTTCCTAGTAACATTTAAACAGTCTCTGTTGTAAAAAGAAAAAAAAATTCCTTCATGACTCTTCATAATCCTACAGTTACTTCCCTAGTGGCTATTGTTCTTTAATATCATTCTCTTCACAAGTAGGAAAGCCTTATTGTACCTTCGCACCTTTAAGCCTCTCTCCAACCCACTATAATCTGACTTTTTCACTGACTTTTCCCTGCTTAGCTCACACCAAAGTCACTAGCAACTTAAAATCAAATTTAAATTTTCAGTCACTGTCTAATGTGTCTTCCTTTTATCAGGTGCTACTAGATCACTATATTTGCCAAAAAAATTTTTTTTTCATTATTTTTGCCTATAAATGTGCAGGTTCCTCTGGATTCTTTCTTAAACCTGACTCTCTTTTGAATCTGCGATTTCTCTCTATGAAACTCCCTCCCTCTCTAGTTTCAGTTAATGACACCAAAATATGTACTTATAGCCAGGCTATAAACTCATGAGAACAAGACCCTTGGATGTTGTCTATATAACACCAAACAGTTCCTGGCGTGTGGTCAGTAAATGTCTATTTCCTGATCAATTGACACATCTTCATTCTGTTCATTAAGCCCATATACTAAACTGCCCAGAGGACATTTTCAATTGGAGATTTTGCTGTTACCTGGAGCTCAGAATTTTCTAAAATAAATGTATTCTCTCCTCAAACTACTCCCAACTCCTACCCCATCTTCCCCTTTCAGGGGTTGGGAAGCACAACCTGATTCTTCAGTGTGCTTTCTAATTTACAGCATGGTGCCATCAGCTCCCTACTTGCCCACATGCATACTGGGGAAGTCCTTAACTCCTCTCTGTCCCTCATTCATTTCCCAGTGAGCCACAATGTCCTGTTATTCTAATCTTCCTCTGCTCTCCATCCTCACCACCACCACTATGTATCAAGGAGCAATTTCTTTTTCAGACATGGCCTTCTTCAGCAGCTTGCCAACTGTTCTCCCAACCTCTAGTCTTCAGTGTCTTCATCCAATATATTTTCTACTGAATAAATTTATTTTCCAACATCAAAGCTAACAGCACCAGTGAAAGTCCTTCAATTTCTTTTTATTGCCCCTTGAGGAGGAACAAAGGCTAATTTGTTAGAAGGATTCAAAAGGTTCCCAACTAATATCTCTGCCACTTTTAAACCCTACTGGTCTCCATTACAATAATAAACCCCAGTTACAGTAAATTTTGTTTACGTCTTAAATCTCATGTTTCTTTTGGAATGCAAATATACTATTTCCATCTGTTGGATTATTATTTATAACTGTTTATATTTCAGTTAAATTTCACTTTGATCGGGAAGCCAATCCTGATCCCGCCCCTCACCGTCCACCTCCTCTATGCTATATACACCTGATCTTCAGACCTATAGTATGATGTGTCTTTCTTTTAAGGCAGTATTGCTAGAAGGGTATTATAATAAACACAGGTATTGTGATTTCTTCTTGATTATCTTTCTCATACATATTAAACACAGTACAAAAACCATGTGTGTTTTGCTCACTCTACCTGATACAGAAGAAATATATTGCATATGCTCAGTAAAGATTTAGAGTTTTGAAAAATATTGAATGCTTTAACAGTATTGGGAATCACTGAGGTGGTATGGTGTACCCTATAGGAAATTTCGGCAAGATTTTGATTCCTTTTTATAAAGTTCAGTTTTTCGTAAAAGGAGGAAACTTAGTTTGTTGACTATTTATAGAGGCATGAGAATTGCTATGTATGTTAGCATTAATCCTTTCCATTGTGTTCTTGTCAAAATGATTTCTGAACTAACCCTTAGCCCTGACATGCCTAGGAGAACCTGTAGTTGTCTCAAAGGTTTTTCCTAGCAATTTATCATTCAAACATTCATCAATTGGCCCAATTTATTTGGTTCTTATTTGTATTTCTGACCACAATACCTCTTTCTTATAGTAATAAATCTTTTCATTTATCTTAATTCTCCTTCATTCTAATTCTAAGGACTCAGCCCTCTACTTGTATTTTGGTGTTTGATAAAAGAAAATATAATTCCCCTTAAACATTTATGCAAAAATTTATATAGTATTTACTATGGTCCCTCTTTACTATCCAGAACTAAGAATCCAGTATTGGCTTTGTCTTCATATCAAAGTCCACAGTCAGTGTGTTCTTGCAATTATTTGAGTTGCCTTAATCTATGTATTTGAGTAATTATCAGTTCCATTCTAACTGATTTTTAATTTTTTCTTCTTCAAATTGGTAATCGAACCGGAGAACTTTAAGAAACCCTTAGAACACACCATCTATATCTGGATTGTTTTTATCATGTTAAATCCTTAATGTGGCCAACCTATTAGAGTCTACTCTGATGGCCTAGTTTTATTATGTAGGGCTATGACTATTTGACTGTTTCATTTTTACATTTCTTTTTTCTTTCTAGAGTATTTGTAGTTCAACATAGATTCCCTATAGAGGACTATGATAAACTCAAATATATAACTCTTTATTCTTAAGTACTTTGGCAGTTAGATGGAGAAAACTTTATTTTCCCAGTAAGACTTTTCTTGGATGGTTCCAATCAACACAGCAGGAAAATAGCCTTTGGTCTACATATGGACATGGCTTTCGTGACTGAAAGTTTGTGTTAGCAAAAGAGCGTGGCAGCATAGATAGGAAGTGTCTATGCTTTTAAATTGATTATATCCTTCCAAAGAATTGCAATTTCATTGTAAAATACTTGAAGATTGGAGCAAAATATCCCATGTGTAAGCATGTAAAATACTTGTAATTTTAAGATTAAGATATTTTTAATGTATGAAATATTATAACTGAGACATAAGCCATCTGAATGTCCTTCATGTCCTTGGCTTGCTTAAATTAAGTAGTTAGAATCTTTAAACTATACACAAAATTGTCAAATGCCTGCTCCTCCTGAGGCAGAAACCCAGCTTATCTCCCAGTATCTCCAGGGATTTTTTAGTGGGTAGTGGGGGCTTAACTTTCTCCTGGACTTCTCTGGCCCCAACAGACTTTCCCCACCAAAATAATCTCGAGTGTATGTCAGCAA
>NW_011888808.1:8831238-8839519 GCF_000151845.1 Pteropus vampyrus | reverse complement strand
TTGAAGATTGGAGCAAAATATCCCATGTGTAAGCATGTAAAATACTTGTAATTTTAAGATTAAGATATTTTTAATGTATGAAATATTATAACTGAGACATAAGCCATCTGAATGTCCTTCATGTCCTTGGCTTGCTTAAATTAAGTAGTTAGAATCTTTAAACTATACACAAAATTGTCAAATGCCTGCTCCTCGTGAGGCAGAAACCCAGCTTATCTCCCAGTATCTCCAGGGATTTTTTAGTGGGTAGTGGGGGCTTAACTTTCTCCTGGACTTCTCTGGCCCCAACAGACTTTCCCCACCAAAATAATCTCGAGTGTATGTCAGCAAATGCAAATGATATTCTATTTCCATGGTGGATCACCCTGCTGCACACGATCCGTTGACTGTTAAGAACAGACTCTGTGGGCAGCAGTTTTTACTAAACTTTTAGAACAATGGAGAAGGGTTATTGTTTAGTAAAGAATCCAAAGCATTTTTGAGCACACTTGGGAGTCATTGATTGGCAGTAATGTATCCCCAATACCGTTTACCATATCTCTTTTTATAACCGTAAATGTACTAAATGAGTTTATAACTTTATAATTTGCTGCCCCTCCTTTTTCTCAGAATAGAACACCTGGAATTTCCTAGATCTTAAGATTCAAAGTTGGAATAAAGTTATTTGTCATTATAGTGGAAGTCGACAGTATATTCAAGAACACATTTTATACTTTCTGAATACTAATTTTCAAAATAGTGACAGAGCATGAAAATTTTCACAATGTAACATGTTTAAGAAGAAATTGAGAATTTCTTATAAACCGGTATGTCCTCTTTTGAATATACACGAATAAAGTGTAAAAAAAAAGACAGATTCTCTCCAAGAACATGTAGGAATCCCAGGGTACTCTAGCTTTTGTGTTTGTCCAGCTTGCTTGCTATGTAGTGTATGGAGCTAGAGTCATCAAACAATACGTGTACAGCTTAATGACAAAGAAAAATCTCAGTATATAAAATAAAATACCTGTGGAGCATCACAACATCAATCAATGTTATTAAACAAAATATTTAAAAAACATCAATATGCTCACTGTTCTTCAGATAAAAACGAGAAAAGATACAATGCAGTCATTGTTATCTACAAGCATTTTAATTTTTAAAGATTAGTGGTTTCAGTATCAAAAACTTTAACTTCTTTGCTATTTCTACATGTTCAGTTTCTATCTTTCCATTCCACAGACATAGTCTAGGTCTTATTTGAATACAATGAGTCATAAGAAGTCTAGCCTTACTTTTAAATTAAGATTTTTTCCCCCTTAAACACGATAGAGAGAAACAGCAGCATCATTTGTTTTATAATTGCTGTTTATTACTTTTTATCTAATTTGGAGACTACAAAATTTGTAAGTGGTGGAAGTTATGATGAGTAGAGAATCTTTAAACAGGTATATTAAAGTTTTTCTATAAAACTACAGAGGTGAACTTCCTGTGAAATTCCTTGAGTTTTATTTGAAGGTTTAAAACATGGACAAAATAACTAAGATAAGAGCATTCACTCGTTTAGTTATCGCCCTACCGTTTTTGTTTCAAATTTTTATATAATAATTATGGAAAGTAAGGTTGAATTTTCAATCCTTTCCCGAGTCCTTATCCTGTCTCACTCTTCAGAGGCAATGCTTATATTTTAAATTAATCATTGACTACATATGTCCTTATGAACTATATGTCTTACATGTGTTTCATAAAATACTTATAAATATCATGTAATTTTAATATTTTTTTTACTCATTATATTTCAGAGATTTGCCAGTGTGCTATATAGCTGTAAATTAATTCATCATGTAGATAATTATAGTTTTTTTTTAAAATTGTTTGCTGCAAACAGTGCTATGGTAAATATCCTTGTACACACTATCTAGTACACAGTGCACTATCCGGAGTCCATGGATAACATGAAATTCCTGGGTGATGGGCATTTACCAGATATTACCATATTGTCTTCCAAAGTGGATTTAATAATTTACAATTTCACAAGCAGAAAAAAGTTCCTGTTTTCTTGTGCTCACTGCACTAACACTTGATATGTAGACTTTTTGAATTGTCCTCACTTCCTTGTTTTCTTGGTTTTCATTTTAGGTTTATTCTTACATCACAGAATTCAAGTAGCTTGTTCTAGTATGAAAATATTTGGCTTTGGTCCTGTTTTTTGATAAATGTCAATTTCAACATTTAGCCTTTAGGTGTTCAACCAAAATATTAGTATATCTGATGATATATATGTATGTTGACAAATTAATATCTTTACACATAAATGTATATATTAAAGATAAGTATAAAGTGAGACTTGGAAGGAAACTATCAATCCTACTCACTGAGAATTGAAAAAATAGGCAGTTATGATCTGGTATGATCTGGTATTCATTCATGTATTCATTCATGCTTTTTTCCTTCTTGGTTCCACTTTTTAAAGTCAATGACATTCGTATCTTATGCTGATCACCAATAAAATGGTCAGAACCTTGCATCAGGAGATATAATACAAATTATGAACAATTCTTCATTCCTCTTTCTGCAATTACCTAAAGATCATTTGAATTTAGTGTGTTTACCAATGCTTTTTAAAAAGAATGTGCTTTAATTTAATTTGCTCTTAAAAATGCCACTGATAGCCACTTAACATAAAACAGTATTTAACTTTGCATATCAGTTTAGTGTCATTTTCTGATGAGAAGGTTTTTAATGGCATCATTCTATGAAGAAGTGTTTATTATGACTGTTCTGCATTCCCCATGTCCCCTTCTATTGGGACGGGGGAACAGAGAGAAGTAAGTAACAGCATACTCACTTTCAATAACTCCACAAATAGATGAATAGAAAACATTATATTCCAAGTTTTCTAGATAAAATTGAACTTTGGCTTTTTATAAATTCCAAATATTGCTTCAGGTTACTTAAAAATACTTCATTTTTGACTCATCACCAACTGAACTCAGGAGTTGGTTGAAGGATGATTTTTTAATTTCCTGTATTTAAACAAAAATATTAAGTATTTAGATATATTTGTAAGAAGAAATGTGCCAAATCTTTTTCAGAGGAGTATAAAAATAACAAATAATAATGGAAGTATTTAAGAAAAAGACATTTATTAAGTGGTCTTCCCTGGCAGGCAGTGCAGTTATCTCATGTATTCATTATATCAACTCTAATGAGGTAGATGATATTGCTATTTCACCATTATCATTGTACACTCTTTCTTTGTACAAGTTTATATAGCTACTAAATGACAGATCTAAGATACAGATCTATGTGACCCCAAAATCAATTCTCTGTCTACTTTCTCCTACTGCTTTCTTTAAATTGATAATATTTAGGAAACATATCTCTTAACTTATTAAAAGCTAATATGTTTTGAATCTAGTGGGTACCATAAAGATAAGATTAATCTCCTAGTTTTGTAACTGAGGACACTGTACTAAGTTATAGAAGATGTCAATGATTTGAACAAAGTCCCACACGAAGTAAATGAAGTGCCTAAACTCCAATGTAAAACATTTATTTTTATGTAATAGTTTCTGTAATTTCACTTTTTCGTTATTAATTTAATGGAATATTATTACAAAGTTGACTTAGCTGCTAATTTTCTCTGCACAGTGTGCCTCTTTCCATTCCTTCTGCTTTGGAAATTGTCTCTTCTCTGTCAATGGAGTTTTGGTCTATGTGGTTACTAATCACAGTTTTTCAGCTCCTAGCAACATACAGGTGGACATGTGTCTCATACCTGAGGAAGCAAAACTCCATTATTCTGGTTATAGTTATTAGCACAGAAATAGTCATAAAACCCAGGACAAACAGATCCCAAGAAGTCTGTATAAGGGTACTGGGAACTATAGTTTCCATCTGTATTCAGTAGTTCTTAAACTGATTTGGTGTAAGTTTGAAGCAGTTTTTAGTCTTTTTATTCAATAAGATTAATAAACAGATAAACAGTGCAGAAAATGAGGAGAGGCTAAGGAGATAAAAGGAACACACACACGCACACACACACACACACACACTCACGCACACACACACAATCAGCAATCTTTAAAATAACTCCATCCCCTGAATTTCCCATTTACTGGAGCTAATGAAATGCATTTTGTTTAAGCTAATTTGAATAAAAGAGTTCTAACTAAAATATTTGGATGTGAGCTTTAATTTGATACTTAGATTATGCTTTTTGTTTATTTCTTAAATACTTCCTATTACTTTTAAAGGCAGTTTAGGAGGAAAGAGTAATGGCCATATCAAGTTCATTGTATAATATTGTTTATACTTATTTCATGTAGTAAGTTTTCTAAAATAATGCTGGGAAGTTAATTTTCTTTAATGTATTTTATTTAATGTTAAAACCAGGTGTCATGTATGATTATAGAATCAAATTATTATTTTTATAGGAAACAGTGGTTAAGTATAAGTATATTAGTGAAATTTATTCAAGTAACATGATATAAATCTATTTCAGAAATGTAACTGTTTAGTTTTTTAAGCTTTCTTGGATTTTTAAGAGTACGTATTTTCCAAACACAAGTATACTTTATTCAAAAGAGAACCGACAATTTCTGGAGATATTGAAGATTCTCTGTACTTTCGTGTAGATTTAATGTTTATTACCATTTCAATATTTCAAATTAAACAAATGGTAGAATTCCTTTATAAAATAAGTCATTATACAAATGCAAATAGCTAAAAATTTACATCAACAAAGATAGATGTAACATAACAAGTGTATCAGGTAGATGGTTGGTCCATATTCTGATATTACAAAAGAATGATGGTGTGTGCTGAACCTTACTTTCCATAATTGCTGGTTTATATGTCAATACCTGGGATCAAAGGAGCATCAAATTAAAACTATTAAATGGTAATATAATAATTTAATTTATTGAGAATTTGCTATCTGTGTTATGCATTCTACATGCTTTATATAATTTGTTCTTCAAAATTCTTGTAATACAATATGTCTCTGTTTTAGAGTAAGATGAGTTTGTACAGGATGTGTAACTTGACAGTGGCTGAGTCTGACTTGTACCAAGATTTCTCTAATGACCATACTCTTAACTCTTAAACGATATCGTAGCCCAAACATTATCTCCACCTTTAATTATCATGACAGGTCCCAGTTTTAATCAGAACTTCTTGTCAAATTTGGAAGGGAAAGAAGCATCTATTTTTTGTATCCTAGCATTTTACCTATTTTAAAAAAAATTATTCTCTAATATTTGTGTAGGTGCCAATGTATGTACATGTGTAATGGCAAGTACATAATTTTAATATAAATGCTTAACATTTAAAAATGCATATCAAATGCTTATATATCTTTTGTATAAGGAATAAAAATCTTGACACTGGCCTTTATAAGGTATTAAAAAATTCACAGCAACTTTTGAAAAAGGAAGAATGTTATTAACCTTGGTGTCTTGACCAAATTACAATTCGGGTAATTACATTTGTCTTCCCTAATCTCCTTTTCAACTTTCATTTGGGTAGTGTATTCTTAATGGATTTCATTACCAAGCTTCCCTTAGGATTTAAAAAAGGACTTATCTTCCAAAACTGGTTTCACTCCAAATTTATGTTCTCTAACTTCAGTTGAGCTGTCATTGAAACTCTTTAGTTGTGTGTGTGTGTGTGTGTGTGTGTGTGTGTCTTTAATTCATTCTTTTTTGTTTATTACTTTCTCATTTTGACTTTTTCAAACCATTTTCTTTCTCAAGACAGAAACACAAATTTCAGCTCAGCAAATACTTTTGAGTGTCAGGTATGCAACCACTTTCCTATGCTCTGAAATACCAAGGTCAATTAGATATTGTTTGCTACTTTCCATGAGTTTTCATGGCCAAAAACATTGCTCTTTTACCCTTATTGAGAAGAACTCACCTTCAACTTTACTGAAAATGATCAGTCATCCAGGATGCACTTCTGTAGCCTATCTCTTCCTTGAGAAAGTATCTTTCTATGACCACATCCTTGACTCTTCAAAACTTCACATCATGTTATTTCTTCATTCTTCATTTCTGACTGTTTTGAAAGATGTGCATCTTCTTTCCTAAATGCCTTCACCTATGCTCCTGATTCCTCTCTTTCTTACTGTCTTACTTCTCTCACTCTTAAATCACTTTTAGTAACTATGTTCCATACACATGCAAAACATTTTTCTTATTAAGAGGGAAAAATCCATTTTATCTTAGGTTCTCTAGCCCCCGGGCCATCGCATACTCTTTTCCCATTCTTTTATTCCCATTCCTTCTCATTTTTTCATCAATTCAACACAGTATAATTTTTTCTCCTGCCATTTTGTTAAAACTTTTCTTCAAAGAAACCAACAAATTCCAAATTGCAAAATCAATATTCTTTTATTAGCACTCAAAATTCTGTTATTAGCACTCAACAGTATTTCTCTGTTGGCTTTAACATTGTCAAATGCCGCTCATTGATAAACTCTGTGTACCTTCAAATTTCCATACATTTTAGTTCTTTAGTTTCCTCCTCCTGTCTTTGTGAATTTAACTCTCTTTCTGGTTTCTCTTCAATTTTCAAATTTTGGTGTAAGATCTTCCAAAATGCTTTGTGTTTGGCTTTTTTTTCATTCTGTAATTTCTTTATTTGTGACCCATTTTAATTAACTAGTTCAACTGAAGGAAAAATAAGAAAGGAAAAAATAAAGCATTTGTGTACTATCGGCCAGCCATTGGACTAAATACTTTACATAAATGATTTCATTTATTCAGAGAACCAAAGCCAGTAATATTTTCAACATTTTACAGAGAAGAAACTAAGGCCGAATATGACTTACATATATACTTTAAAAGCACCTCTTATATACCTGGTTTTATGTTTCCTTACTTTATTCAATTCATTCAGCAATCTCAGACTTAGATATTATTATATCTAGTGGTTAGTTGTAGTATTTCAGACAAAAGATCATGAGTAAGTTATCCAATGTTTCATAGCCAAATTTTATAGCTGATGCAGGATACAAACTCAGATTGTTCCAAACCCAAAATTTACGTTCAGTCCGTTACAGCAGCCTGCTTCGGAATGGATTGCTCTTCACTTACGAAATCTTTCTGGAATAGCCGTCCCATTTCTCTGAATAGGCATTAGTCATATTTATATCTATATTCTGCTGCTATTATATACTCCACACATGTAAATAGCTTAATTTTAGTTCTTTCTAAAAACTCATTTCTCTATCTGATATCACTGACTTTCTGTTTCTCTCAAGGTAGGCTTGCTTTTCATAGCAGCATTTGTATCTTAATTTTCAGGTCTTTTCCTTATAACTTTATTTAGGAACTCATGAGACCACATATCACTAATTCACAGGCCCAGAAAAGAAGTTGGGGGATAGTAAGTTAAGTATTATAGAATATTTAACTTAATGATTTAAAGGTAAACATCTATAATAGTATATCATGTCAAATAGGTGGGTGTGTTAAATTGGTAAAATCCAATAATGCTTACTAATATCTTACACATTAATAGATTGTGAAGCAATATATTACAGTCTGAGTGGCTTAAATTTCCAAGACTCTTCATACTTTGCACAAAGAAGCAGGGTGCTTTAGATTGAATTGTTTTCCCAAATATCGTATGTTTAAGCCCTAACCTCCAATGTGACTGTATCCAGAGATATTCTTTAGAAGGTAATTAAGGTTAAATGAGTTCATACAATAGGGCTCTAATCTGACAGGACTGTGGTCTTAAAAAGAGGAAGATTTCTCTCTCTCTTGCCACTCACTGCCATGTGAGCACATAGTGAGAATAAGGCCATCTACAAGCCAGGAAGAGAGCTTGTACCAGAAAATGACCAAGCAGGCACCCTGATCTTGGACTTACAGACTCCAGACTGTGAGAAAAAAATTTCTATTGTCTGAGCTACCCTGTATAGTATTTTGTTATGGCAGCCTAAGCTGACAAACACACAGGACAAATGGGTATGTTTCCAGAGCATTTTACAAAGACAAAAAGAGCAAAGTTATGTAGTCATAGGGCTAAGATTATGAACACAGAGAAACACATCAATAACATGTAATCTTGTGCACAGGTATCTTTCTGCCTGAGGTAGTGCCGTAAAGAAAGTTCAACGAGCATATAATTTTAGTTCTAGAAGTAGAGAAGAAAGAGAGTATGACAGAAATTATTGAAGATAAAATGTAAAAAAATTTTGGAACCGATGAAATCACAAAACCAGTTCAAGAAACCCAACAATGATTAAGCAAAATAAACAAACAAAAAATACCTAGCCCTATGCACA
>NW_011888808.1:8814025-8831188 GCF_000151845.1 Pteropus vampyrus | reverse complement strand
GTGACCCATTTTAATTAACTAGTTCAACTGAAGGAAAAATAAGAAAGGAAAAAATAAAGCATTTGTGTACTATCGGCCAGCCATTGGACTAAATACTTTACATAAATGATTTCATTTATTCAGAGAACCAAAGCCAGTAATATTTTCAACATTTTACAGAGAAGAAACTAAGGCCGAATATGACTTACATATATACTTTAAAAGCACCTCTTATATACCTGGTTTTATGTTTCCTTACTTTATTCAATTCATTCAGCAATCTCAGACTTAGATATTATTATATCTAGTGGTTAGTTGTAGTATTTCAGACAAAAGATCATGAGTAAGTTATCCAATGTTTCATAGCCAAATTTTATAGCTGATGCAGGATACAAACTCAGATTGTTCCAAACCCAAAATTTACGTTCAGTCCGTTACAGCAGCCTGCTTCGGAATGGATTGCTCTTCACTTACGAAATCTTTCTGGAATAGCCGTCCCATTTCTCTGAATAGGCATTAGTCATATTTATATCTATATTCTGCTGCTATTATATACTCCACACATGTAAATAGCTTAATTTTAGTTCTTTCTAAAAACTCATTTCTCTATCTGATATCACTGACTTTCTGTTTCTCTCAAGGTAGGCTTGCTTTTCATAGCAGCATTTGTATCTTAATTTTCAGGTCTTTTCCTTATAACTTTATTTAGGAACTCATGAGACCACATATCACTAATTCACAGGCCCAGAAAAGAAGTTGGGGGATAGTAAGTTAAGTATTATAGAATATTTAACTTAATGATTTAAAGGTAAACATCTATAATAGTATATCATGTCAAATAGGTGGGTGTGTTAAATTGGTAAAATCCAATAATGCTTACTAATATCTTACACATTAATAGATTGTGAAGCAATATATTACAGTCTGAGTGGCTTAAATTTCCAAGACTCTTCATACTTTGCACAAAGAAGCAGGGTGCTTTAGATTGAATTGTTTTCCCAAATATCGTATGTTTAAGCCCTAACCTCCAATGTGACTGTATCCAGAGATATTCTTTAGAAGGTAATTAAGGTTAAATGAGTTCATACAATAGGGCTCTAATCTGACAGGACTGTGGTCTTAAAAAGAGGAAGATTTCTCTCTCTCTTGCCACTCACTGCCATGTGAGCACATAGTGAGAATAAGGCCATCTACAAGCCAGGAAGAGAGCTTGTACCAGAAAATGACCAAGCAGGCACCCTGATCTTGGACTTACAGACTCCAGACTGTGAGAAAAAAATTTCTATTGTCTGAGCTACCCTGTATAGTATTTTGTTATGGCAGCCTAAGCTGACAAACACACAGGACAAATGGGTATGTTTCCAGAGCATTTTACAAAGACAAAAAGAGCAAAGTTATGTAGTCATAGGGCTAAGATTATGAACACAGAGAAACACATCAATAACATGTAATCTTGTGCACAGGTATCTTTCTGCCTGAGGTAGTGCCGTAAAGAAAGTTCAACAAGCATATAATTTTAGTTCTAGAAGTAGAGAAGAAAGAGAGTATGACAGAAATTATTGAAGATAAAATGTAAAAAAATTTTGGAACCGATGAAATCACAAAACCAGTTCAAGAAACCCAACAATGATTAAGCAAAATAAACAAACAAAAAATACCTAGCCCTATGCACATGTAGTGAAGCTACAGAATAGCCAACAAAAAAGAGATTTTAAGAGCAGCCAAAGTGAAGCAGATTGGCTCTTATGGTGCAATGGTTAGATGACAGCTGTCTTCACATATGTGATAGCGGAAACCAGAAGATGCTGACACCATATCTTCAATGCGCTAAAGGAAAATATTTCTCAAACCAGTATTCTATGAGCAGTGAAAATTTCTTTCAAGAGCAAGAGCAGACCGATAAAAACCAAGAGTTTGCCAATAGCACATTTATTACGAAATAAATTTTAAAGTTTATCTTCAGACAGAAGCTAATTGATCTCAGAAAGATATGGTATTCAAGAAATAATAAATAGCACAGAAAATGATAAGTATATGAATACATTGTAAAACAGCCACTGACTTGGGAAACAGTAATAATGTCTAGTAGTCTATTATTATCCATATTTTATGAATGTGGGAAGAGAGAGACAAAGAGCTTGAGTAATTTTTTCAATGTTATGTAACTATTGAGTGACTGACCTAAATTTTGAACTCAAGAATACTAATTCCCAAATTCTATGATGAAATCTTTGTTCAATTACTTTTTCTGAATGAAGGAATAAAGGATAAGTGAAATGATAGCATTCATCTTAGAATTAAGTTAAAAGATAGATCTGAAAAAGAACATGGAGAGAAACAATTAAAAAGTCAGGAATTGAGATTTGTAGACCCATCAAGATTTGTTTACTTTGCTGTGTAAACCTGTGTAAGTCCCTGAATATATCTCACCTTAGTTAGCTTCATTATCTGTAATCTGGGAATACTGTCTGTCCCCTCTGCAGAATGGCTTCAGAAACAGAACAAGAAAATAAGGATTGGCTCAATCTTCCTTATATGTCACTCATCATCGACCTCAAGGAAGCACTTAAAAAAAAAAGGAAAGAGACCTGTTGAGGGAGGGTGGTGTTGTAATCTCAAAATGTAATTTTCCTCTCCTCTTCATCTCATGTGTTCTTGGTCTTCAGAAGCAATCATTCCCATTTGTCCATCTCTCCAAGCGTGTTTGTTGGTTGGAGCTTATTTCTCCCTAAAGCTTCTCAGAGGAGAATAGAGCTAATCATTTATTTGTTTATTCAGTATATGTTGAACACTGGCCAGGGGTTGTTCCAGGTGACATGTGAAGGAACAGAACATACCAGATCTCTACCCTCATGGAGCTTGTATTCTAGCAGAGCTGGCAGACAATTAACAAAATAAACAACAATTAGCAATGTTAATAGAACCCTATTAGTAATAGTAGATGATAGATGGACCAAATAAATAAGTTAGGAAAGTAGGGAATGCTAGTTTTGGGTTAGGCCTCAAGGATGAAATTGAAATACTTTATTTTACTTATTAGATCAATTTTTAAAAAATAGTTAGTAATTCGGAATTATATACTACCTGAAAAATCAAAGGATTGATTTTTTTCTGACTCATCTAAAAATTTTAAACTGTAGCAAACTCAAAATGAACTCAAATATCCTCAGTACGATTTCATTCCTATATTCTGAGGAGAGATAAGCGTAACAGTTTTCTGTGGGAAATTTTCCACTTACACAGAGACTTGCTTCCCTATTTTAACCATTGCCACAAGGCTAGATAATCATAAATAGAACTTGAAAAAAATTTGGATATGGCATCAAAGGAAAAGATGTGGGTGCAAATATGCTTCAAGAAAAAGCTATAAATAACTACAAAATGGAAATGCTTACTTCAGTCTATAAAAGGATCTTCATATATATATATGTATCTCTTAAATATTCACTCAGAGGGTTTTGAGATATACATATTTGGAATATGCATTATTGTCCTAAGACTGCCATAATAAATTATCACAAACTGGGTGGCTCTTAAAACAACAAAATTTATTCTCTCACAATTCTGGAGTCTGTGAATCCAAAATCAAGGTTATCATTAGAGCCTCACTTCCTCTAGAGTCTCTGTGAGAGAATCTTTTTTTTGCCTCTTTAGCTTCTCTTGGCTGTTGATATTCTTTGGCTTCCCTGACTTGTGACCACATCACTCTCATCTCTGGCTTTGCATTGCCTTTCCTCTGTGCGCCTGTGTCTTCTCTTCTTGTATCTGTATTTCTTATAAGGACACGTGTCATTGTATTTCAGGCCTACCTGGATAATCCAGTAAGATCTTCTCATCTCTACATTCTTCATTTAATTACATCTGAAAAAACCTTTTTTCCACAATAGCTAACATTAATAAATTCTGGGATTAGCACCTGAACACATCTTTTGGGGGCTACCATTCAACCTACTGTAGGAAGTTTAATTTTTATTTTTGTAATCGTATTTTTATTTCAAAGGCATTACAACTTAAAATCTTTGCCATTGGTCCTAAGTATGGCCCATCAATATATGCAATGAAAATATTTTAGAAAGTAAAATAGGAATAACAGTGCAGTTTTATTAGCTGCAACATGCATCATCTGAAGATATCGACTGAACTTAATAATATATTTTTGGAGGAATAATTGGTTAATTTTGATGAAAATAGAAACATACCTTATGTAATGGACTTGATTTTTTTTCTCTCCTGCCATGAATCCCATTAGTTACTTAGACAACCATGTGTTTCTGCCTAAAGTTAAATGTTAAAAATATACCAGTAGGAAGTAAAAGGTCAGAGTAATACTTCTTTTCTTTTTTGTCACAAGGACAAAAACAAAAAGAAAGGGACCGGAAAAATTGAAGCACTGATATAAGAAAACAGGAATGGAAAAAGAAAGAATTTTAATTAAGTAAAAAAGAAACATTTATGCAAAACAGCAGAAATGAAATAGAAACATCATTAAAAAGGGACAAGGCACAAGTGAAATAGGAATTTGAAAACTTGACGAACATATAAATTGTATCTCAGATTTTCTGGTGTCGTCTGCTTTTCTCTTGACATTCATATTTCTGGCCTAACTGCTTCAGGAAATGCTGGGTGTTGGAAAACTCTTTTGCCATTGTGGACATTCCAGGCGTCACACCTCAATACAGTGTGATGTACCAATGGCAAGTCAAAAGGGCCATTAGTAAAAATACAGAAGACCCTCTGACAACATCTACTTACCGGCTGCCGCTCCGCTCCGAGCTGATCATGTCCTTCACTCTTAAAACTTGCCTTTCAGTGCCGCGCTGGAGCCTGTTTTCCTCTCTATGGAAGCTGTAATGCATCTGATGAGTCTCCCTTTCTCAGAGAGTTACCAGTGTAGATTTATCTGTTTCGTCTCTTCTTTCCCTTGTGTAAGGCTGCAGAACTTTTCTGTTTCAACTACAAAAGTGCACTCAGTCTTTTTGGTTCTCTCTGTTCTTGAACAATAAAGGGATGTATTACTTCAATTCAGTAATATTAGAAACAAAAGCAAAAGCAAATTGCTGATTGAAAAGTCGTCATGTATCCGTGTTTATTTTTATGTTTTTCAGAAGAGAAGGAACATTCTCTGATAGAAAATAGGTGATCCGAAGGGGGCGGTATTCGGCATGTTTAATAAAATCGGTGCTATTTGATCAATTGGCTGTTGTTATATAATTGAGAGGAGAAGCTTTGCTGTCAGTCTCATTCAGCTTTTATGACGGCTCGAAAATACCATCATAAAAATCAACATTTTAAAATTATATAGCCAAAGCCATAGCATCCTACTTCATTGTCTGTAGTCAATAAAGGTTTAAAAGACAAATGAAAAGATCATTATTCAGTTTTCATTCTCACCTGAAATCATTTGCTGGTGGTAAAATTGGTCAATGTAACAGGAATGAGTTCTAATGGAGATTGACATTATCTCACTGTGAGGCCACTAAATCGGAAATAAGCAATCGTCTGTGTCTTTATTTAAGTTTGATTTTTTCAATTTCTGTGTTACCTATGATTGTCACTCATTTGTCAGTGAGGACTGGGTTGGAATTTGGTAATATGAGAACATAAATCTCTCAGTGGCCGGAGAAAGCTAGTGTAACTCGATATTGTATTTCTAAGAGAAATGTTTTCTGAGGGGATGAGAGAAAGCATGTAAGAAGATGTGATGACCTTTGGAAGAAAAGCCCAGTACAAATTCAGGGGAGTGTTATATTGGGCTTAAAGCTCTTTGCAGATCTACTTTAAATATTTAGCTATTTTGTTAGGTAATAAGAGTATTACAGTTTTAATCTCTGCTGTGATTTAGAAAGGAATAGAGAAGTACTGATCTGTTTACAGTACATATTAACTAAATGCATTCATTTGCATAATGCTTCTTTGGGGATGGACTATATTATTTAGAGATTTCTATATGTGGAACTTCAGGGATATTTTAGGCGTCAGTGACACTGAGGTCTTAACTTAAAGTCTATTAGATTAGTATGACAACATTTCCCGATTAAAATTCCCCATTAGTGATGAGACAACTTCTGAGAAGCACTTTTCACCTTATGGTGCCGGCAACAGGGGAGGATAAATATTCTTGGTTGAAAGTGAATTCCGTACACAAAGGCATGAGGTTGCTTTTAGAGATATGACAAGAACGCTTTTTGATGCTGGAGAAATTTAATATTCTGGAGGGGAAAATGATCACCGTAAAACTCTATGCTTTCAAAAATATTTAAATTCCAAATTTTAATGGTGAGTATAAGGGCAGTGTTTAAAAAAAAATGCTATTCTCTGGTAGATATTAATTTTGACATGTTCACTGAAAAATGAAAAATATTGACACAGGTTCTTGATTGCAAACTACTAGTTTTACTTTTAATTGCATAGGTATTTGTGGTAGATTAAATTATAATTTCCAATTGTTTCCTTCCCTTCTCCGTGAAAAATACCCTCCCTCTCCATAATCGGGCTTGATCATGTGATTTTTATTAGTTTTTTATAAGAGGATGGTTTTTCTTCAACCATTGACTGAAACCTTACAGTGTGACTTGGTTTAGCCAGTGAGTTGTGAGTACCCTGGTGTATTCCCTTTGTAAGAAAAATGTTTAAGAGCCACCAGTAGTTCTGCCATCTCTCTTTCCCTCTGCCATGGAAATGGCAATATCCTAGACTATACGCTTCTTCATTTTGGATTGGGAACAGATCTCTACTTGACCCACAGTTTGAAAGAATAACCTTTCTTTATATATATGAAAGACCTTTGGAAGGTTGGAACCCATTGGCATTTTGTGGGATGTGTGTGTGTATGTGTCTATGTGTGTTCTATTTTTGTTGCCGCAGATATTGATGTCACTATAACCATAAACTAGGGGAAGTTAAGTGGCATAGCATTTTAAAATTCAAAATAATTATGACAAACATCTGGAAATGGGAAGATAAAGTTTTTAGTATTAAAAAAGAGGACAAAACTATCAATGTATATTTCTTTTTTACTTTTAAGATTATATAATATCCTTTCACTTTTGGGAAGATTACATCTATCTTTTACCTCTTATGTAGCTATAAACCAAATAATTATAGTTCGAAATTTCAAGTACTTTACACGAAGGGACAAATGCCCCAAACAGTAGCTGCTTCTGCTTCTCATCCTCCTCCTTTCTTCTTTAGCAAATCTTTTAAAAATCCTTCTTACAATCAAACTTTTAAATGCTATTGTCCTATGAAAATAATAAAATTGGATTTTTTCTCTCTTTTCTATGATTATTGTGAAAGTTTTTCTCTGCTTCTTCTTTTCCTCAACTCAGTTGAGTCAAAAGCTTTTGAATAAGAGATAAGGAAATGTCTGACAGGTGAGCAAAAATACCAAAGGGAGTAATTCCTTGAGCTCTAAAGTAAATTCTAGCTTGGAAGTGTTTCTAAGAAGGCACAGATTGTCTACATTTTGGCTGTAAATATAGAGAGCCTCCATAAAAAGAGAACTCCATTAGTTTGGTAGGTACACGAATAGAAGTAAACATTTATGCTTGTGTTTTTTTGTATATTATGTAACCAAAAATATCTTTAGTTGGCTTCTTCTTTAGATGTGTTATCTATGAACAAAGTAAAAGTTTTAATAAAATGTTACTAAAAATTACCATTTGATGCAGTTAAATATAATTTTTAGCATCTGGAATAAAAATGAAACCCTTGGAAGAAAGTTAAAACAGTGCTAATGGGAATAAAAATAAAATAAGCCATAAGAAGTTATAATGAGACATATTTTGGTATTGCTAATATGAAGATAATGTCTTCTTACATGTATCACTAACCTTTAAAAAGTACACGTGAAATTTTGTTTTAGTTAACAAAGTATTTTTGTTGTTGTTTTAATTTTTTTTTAACAAAAAAACTACGAAATCTGCGCTATGGCAACTTTCCAACTAAAACTTAGTGGAAGCAAAATTTTAATTTAACCTTATAAATGGTAACATTCTTCTGTCTATTACTTTCAGTGCAACCACTGAATGTTGGTACTAATCTCCCAAGTTAGTTTATTACTGTCCATTAGCCAATGCATAACACTGCCTATGGCAGGTGTTATAATATGGCCAAGGATGGTGACATTAGAGTATAGAGCAAGCATTTTATATTTATTAAAAGATGGAGTTGCCTCCCATGTCTTAATGACTGCTTTGCATTTTCAGTTATTTACTATGTATTATGTTTATTTGATATGGGTTTTCGGTCTTATTTGTAGGATATATACTATATTAAAGTAAAGACATGTTCATAGCATCTAAATTACGTTGCTCCAAAGTGATATAAAAATAAAATCTACTGTGAGGAAGAATTAGAATCAGTTATATTAGACAGAATAAGAAATGAGGATTGAAAGAGAATGTAAAATCAAAGAAAACAAGAAAGAAATGAGAAGGCCATGCAAAAAGAAAAATAAGGAGGTGATTTTAGTCATAAATATCAGCAGTTTAATAGTGATATGATTTAAAAACAATGACCAAATGTTAAAAATATACATAATTTCTGAGAAAATAATGAAGAGATGCTCAGAGAAATTCAAATTAATCTGTATGAATATGGAATCATTTGAGGAAATGAAAGGAAATCAAGAAACCACAGCTCTCGCATCTCCATTTCGGTCTACTCTTTCAAGGCACGGTCTTCAGAAGAGTTAGAAGGTAATGTGAAATCCTTAAATAATTACTCTGCGGTGAAATCTTCAGGTTATGCTTTCCAATGTTATGGAATTCAAGGTGGGTCCTAGAGAGAAACTTCACTCATGTACCTTGAATGAGACAAACTTTCAGAAGACAAGATTGAGAGACATTCCCGAATAAGTTAAATCAAGCACAGGCATATTGTGCCTTCATGTTCTATTTTTTTTGTTTTCTACCTAGAAAACAAAGTCCACTTGGTCTTGTCAATGTTGAGGAATCAAAAACATATTACAATTCTTTCACCTATGTTTCTGACTACTATCTGCTGCTCCACCTACAAGTGTGGGGTGTGAAGTGAGGAGTATGTTGAAAAACACTAGTTTTAATTGGCATGGAATAGGTAGTGACCAGGCAAAATGGGATGGTACCCAAATTAATTGGGAAACCTTATATCAGTACTTATGAGTAGTAAAGTCAGCTCTGAACTTGTCAACAAGACCACTGAGTTGAAAACTGACTCTTTGAGAAGCTGTAAGAGATTCATCAATATGGCCACAATATTCTCATGTAATTTGTTTTAACTTTTCTTCTTTTAATTCCAAAGTAAAAATATCTTTGTGCACTTTCCGATTGGCCTGATTTTCTTGTGGAATTAAAATAACAATTGATACCAGTAGTATAAAACCATTCACTTACATGTTAGTGTGATTATACAACTGAACTAGGTCTAGTTCATTCTAGTGGCCATTCTCAGGAATCTCAGCAGTCACAAAACCTCAATAAGATGAGGAGTCAGCAACTTCCTTTTGTAAAAGCCAGAACCTAAGACTGTCCTCTAACGTCAAAGTGTTTCCCTTTTCCTGGGAAGCAATGCATTGTCATGGTTAAGAGCATGATCTCTGAAACTAGAATACCCAGATTTGAACCTGCTAATATGTGTGACCTTGTTAAGCTACTTAAATAGTCTGCACCTCACTTTACTTACCTATAAAATGGGAAATATTGTATCACGTACTTCATAGAGTTTGGGGGATTGACAAAATAAATATGTAAACAATTTATATAAGTGCTTGGCACATAATAAGAGCTATATACATATGAGTTATTATTGTGTTAGTGATAGGAGTCTAGAGCCTATTTTCTCAGTGTTTTCTCTCTTAGTCTCTCAGCTTCATTCTCCACTTTTAGTTGTGATGAAAATATTTTCATCTATTAACTGGCATCTAAAGCTCCTCTCACTAAGTAATTTTAGCCTCAGCTCTTCTAGAAATTAGGTGAAGGGCAAAAAGCAGACATGTTCTATTTAAATATTCTTCAGAAAATGGAATTTGATAGAGACTCATGGGAAACATCTTAGTTTTAGGACTTCCTGGGGAGGAAGGAATGAAAATCCAGGTGAAGCTGGATATTGTTAGAGTATATATATGCATGAGTGATCATATCCATTAAAATGAAAATTAAATTGCACAAAGAATGAGGAGAATTATCAACAGTAGTGTTTATTTTAGAAAATGAAAAAACTATAAACAAAAAGAAAGTTGTGGAAGTTTACCTAGTTTTCTTAAAAAGTAATTTTTCTACACTTTTTATATCTGTTTTGTATCATGACTCAAAAAATTGTGTCATGCTATCTTTAATGTGAATGGTTAGTTAATAAGACACAGGCCTTCATGAATGTTTGATTTCCTACTTATAACACACCTTTCAAGAAATGAGAGCACTAGTAAATGGTCTGTGTTGGCCTTTATTTTTCCAGGATGTTGCCAATTTCTATCCAAAAGCATATAGCACCAAGAATGGCTTGCCCTGTTACTTCTTTTAGAGACTAGTTTCTCACACTGGCAGGAAATACAGTCAAATCCATATGACACTGAAATATATTTTAAGAAAGTTATTTTTGAAAAAGGGAGGCATATGACTTAGTAAAATTTTCTCTCTTCCTAAGATGTCACTCTTTGTTCTCCTTATAAGTCTACATTGCTGGTTATTTTTTATTTTCTTTCTTTGGCTTCTTTTCTTCTGCTTTCTTTTAATATTGTTATTATTTAGGTAATCAGTCTTTTCCTATTCTCTTAAATACACTTCTTGTGTGTTAAATCTCATCCAACAATGTCCCTATTCTCTTTTCATTAATAAATAGGCAAATGCTTTCTGAAGAACCATTCCAAAAATATGAAATATACCAAAATGACTCTGGGTCATTTCTATGAGAAACAAAAGGTTGAGTCTCAAAACCCATATCAACAGAGACCCAAATATTTAAGTAAAATCCTGAGCCTAGATGTAGTATGAGGGAATTCAATTCAATTGAGTCTAGTTATAGAAAATATTGGATATATTTTTCTACTGTTAAAAATACGTTTTAAAAAATTGGATTATGAATGTTGATGAGTTCTTCAGTTAAGTCAGTTTACTTTAACAACTTAAGTCTATGATTAGTAGAAGTGTTAGCGTATTAAATTTCAAGGACCATCTAATCTGCATCAATGGCTAGAAATAAGAGGTAAGAGAGAAAATGATAATTTTCTTACAAAGTAAAAGAAAAACATAAAGGACAGAGAGCAGTATAGGAAAACTTTGTGGTACTGCAGAGGAAAGCCAAAGATGCTCTTAGAAGTTTTGTGTTATTAAGCAAACTATTTCTCTGAAGTTGCTTCAGAGAAATATAAGAGAGTGTATAAAGCATAATTTGGAGGGAGAGATAATACATAGCTTTTAATTGACCCAGAGTCTGTAAAGACATATATGTGCTGTCCCTTAATGTCTCTTAACAACTAAGAATATTGAAGAGATAGAATCTATCATCAGAGATAATTCTGGAAGATAAAAATAAATCTAGAGAACATCCTTTCTCTGTCAACTGCACTAAAGTCCTAGACATGTACTAGCCCATGGGAATATGTGACTGCACAGTAGGATCCCATATGATTTAGAAAGATTATTATGCCTAAAATTTGAGCATGCACCAAACTTAGGAGTTAAGACTATTTCCAAATATATCCAATCACGTCTAGGTATGTAATTATCTATCATAATAAGAGTATGAATGCTTATATGACCACTGAACATTTTTTAACTTAATAGGTTATTTCATTCTTGTGAAAGCAACTCAAGACCCTAAATAAATTCCCTAAACATGGCTGGTTCCACTCAGGCAAACATATTTACAAAATGGCCTGATTTTACATGTGTGCCCCAGTAAGAAAATATAATTAACAATGACAATGAAATAGAATGAGAAATAGAAATAGACTTCATGAAAATAAATAATAAAAAACAGTTTTTCTGTGCTGTTTTACTATTTCTTCTCCCATCTAAGTCCTAATATTCCCTGCCCTTCTAATTGGCAACCAGTAAAATATATATAATCTGAGGCATATAGACAAAAAACTTCCAAAGTAAACCAGCTGCAAAATATATTTTTGAGAATCACTGAAAAAAAAGCCCAATACTTCATCATTAATCATCTAAGAAACTCAGCAAATCACCATTTCCTTTATAAATAAGAATCACGAAGAGATGAGAGAGATTGAACGTGTATTTGTTTTAGTATGAGTGTAGTAAATATATATGTACAAATTCAATCACCTTGTATATATTTTAAAGCTTTCTAGGTTCAAGCATTATATTCTAAAGGACAATAAGAAAATAAGAATATAAGTTTAATAAGATTTAACACCTAAAAGAAGAAGCTTTATAATTAATTGAGGGACGCAGGGTTAGCAAAGGTTTTGAATCAAAATTTAACAGTGAAGAATATTTAGCCAAGTACAAATTACTGGCTGAAGAATTCTAGGCAAAGGAATAAAATGGACAAAGGCATAGTGGAAAATGAATGGATAGATGGATAGGTGGATGGTTGAATGAATGGATGGATGGACAGATGGATGGATGGGGGAATTTTAACTTTATTTGATAGAAAGCAAACACCACTGAAAATATTTAAGTAAGGAGAAAGTAGGAATAGGTATGGAATCCTGGAAGCAATGGCATGTTCAGAAGTATTCTTTAGATGCATAAATATATCTATAGCCTAAACTCAGTCCCAAGAAAGAAGAGGAAGTGAAATAGTGTTCCAAAGTTTTAGACCAGAATTTTTGAAAAAAGAGAAAGATCTTTAAAAGAAACGTTGGAAATTACTGAAAATATGGGGTTTGGAAATCATCTCCACAGTAGTAATATCAGAAGCAGTGGCAGGCAGTTAGAATATTATTTATGATAAAATTAACTGCTGTTTCTTAAATCTCTATTATGTTCCAGTTTCCTTAGTACTTTATATGTTATTTTATTAATTCTCACAACTTTTGAAGCAGGTATTATCATTTGCATCTTGCCACCATTTACAGAAGTGGGAGTGGTACTCAGAAAACATTAATAACTAGTTAAATTTTACACAATTATAGGTGGCAGACTGGAGATATGAATATATGTTTGTCTGGCCCAAAACTTGAATTCTTTTCTCTACTTTTGTGTGCTTCTCTCTCAGAGTAAATAGTTTATCTAGATAAGGAAACAAGGAAAAAACATGGATACCCTTCATGTTTAGGTGAGATGCAGGGATTTAGATGAGATAGAGAAGAGGCAACACAAGAGCTCAAGACCAAGTCAGAGAAATGAGTAAAGAATCACGTCTTATCTATCATTTCATGGAAGGAGGGTGAAAAACTACTTGAGTGGAGTAAAGTAAATAATCATAGAAGTCAAAAGATATAGATGAAGTGAGAGAAAAGTCTGTAGATGTGATGGTATGAGGGGTTTTTGGGGGGAGAGTGACAAATTTCAAAATATATTAATATGATTACTACAAAAGCAGTTGTTCTCAAATGGCCTTGTGTGTTATAAAAGAACCATTAGAAACCTGTTGAGGTATTATCACTTTCAAAGAAAGAATTCTTGGTAATACGGATGCTAATTTTAACCTTTCCTAATAGAAAAACATGAGTAGGTTGTTTTATTATTTTCAAACAAGAAACCTAAGATTCTAAATAATTTCTCTAAATATGGCTGGCTATCCAATAAAAACAGACAGAAACACAAATTTTTATTTTTATTTTTATTTTTAAATTATACTTAAAAACATTATATTAGTTTCAAGTATACAACATAGTGATTATAAATTTATATGACTTACTAAGTGATTAATCCAGTAAGTCTAGTACCCATCTGACACCATACATAGTTATTACAATATTTTGGACTATATTCCCTATGCTATATTTTACATCCCTGTGTCTGTTTATATAACTGGCAATTTGCACATCTTACTTCACCCATCCTACCATCTGGCAACCATCAAAATGTTCTCTATATCTATGAGTTTGCTTCTGTTTTGTTTGTTTATTTATTTTATTTTTTAGATCCCCCATATCAGTTAAATCATATGGTATTTGTGTTTCTCTGTCTGACTTATATGGCTAGCTATCCAACAAAAACTGACAGAAATACAAATTTTTATTTTTATTTTTTTTTTATTTTTAAATTGCAGTTAATAAATGATATATTAGTTTCAGGTGTATGACATAATGATTATAAACCTATATAACTTATGCTGCAGTGAACCTATGAATGCATGTCTTTTTGAATTAGTGTTTTGGATTTCTTCAGATAAATCCGCAGAAGTGGAATTGTTGAGTCTTTCTTTGTTTCTTGCTATAGCCTTTGTTTTAAAGTCTATTTGTCTAAGTATTTACTACCCCAGATTTTTTTCATTTCCATTGGCATGAAATGTATTTTTCCATTCCTTTACTTTCAGTCTGTGTGTGTGTCATTCAATCTGAAGTGGGTCTCTTGTAGGCAGCATATATATGGGTCTTGTTTTCACATCCATTTACCTACCTTATGTCTTTTGATTGGAGCATTTCATCCATTTACATTTTAAATAATTATTGATAGGTATGTATTTCTTGCCATTTTACTCACATTTTTTAATAATTTTTTCTCCTCCTCCTCCTCTCTCTTCCCCTCTGCCTCTCCTTCCCTCTCCTCCTCTCCTTCCTCTTCCTCCTCTTTTTTCAAAAAATCCCTTTAACATTTCTACTAGTACTGGTTTGATGGTGATGAACTCCTTTAGTTTTTTTCTTATCTGGCATGCTCTTTATCTGTCCTTCACTTCTAAATGATAGCTTTGCTGGGAAGAGTAATCTTAGTTGTAGATCCTTGCATATCATCACATTGAATATTGCATGCCAATCCTTTCTGGCCTGTACAGTTTCAAGTTGAGAAATCAGCTGACAGTCTATGGGCACTCCCTTTTAGGTAACTGTTTTTCTCTTGCTGCTTTGAAGATTCTTTCTTTGTCTTTAACCTTTTAGCATTTAATGATGATGTATCTTGATATGAGCCTCTGGATTTATCTTATTTTGGAATCTGTTCCTGTGTTCCTGGTCTTGTATGGCTATTTCCTTCATCCGATTGGGGAAGTTTTCTGTCATATCTTCAAATCAGATTACAATTCCTTACTCTCTCTCTCTTCTCCTTCTTGTACCCCTAAGATGCAAATGTTGGTATGCTTGATACTGTCCCAGAGGTCTTCATTTTTTAAAATTCTTTTTTATTTTGCTGTTCTGATTGGGTATTTTCTGTTACCTTGTCGTTTAAATCACTGATTTGATCTTCTGCTTTATTTAATCTACTGTTGATTCCTTCTAATGTATTCTTCATTTTAGTTATCATATTCTTCATTTCTGACTGGTACTTTTTATGGTTTCTATGTCCTTTTTCATGTTTATTGTTTCTTTCTTAAAGTTCTCACTGTTTTTTATGCATCCCTATAACTGGAGTAACACAAAATTTTTTAAAAATGAGAAATCTGTAAGTTTCAATGATATTCCAAATGTTTATGGTATTATCAGAAGCTGAACCTATGATGAAATTATGGCAGGTTATATAATTAGTTGCACTATTGCCTCATCTTCCAAAGTGACTATCGAGAGTGTGGATCCAAACAAGAGATGAATTTTAATAATGGTAACAACCACGCAGTCTTAGAGAAAGAACTGTGCTGACTCTGCTTTGTTTCTTACTAGCTAGTGACTATAGGCGCCGATTTAAATTCGCCATTGGTGAATTGATGAAGATACTTCATCCATAAAATGGGAATGATATTGCCTATATAGGAGCTACATTTTGTGATAATGCTGTGGGAATGTTTGTATTTAAACAATGCAAGTTTTTGTTACAGTTTCTGCATACCAGTTCTTTCTACATTTTTTTTTTTGTTCTTGTTTATATAATCTGATCATGGTCTTAGAGTGAATATTTAAAAACCAGAACCAACTATGAGAAAGTTCTTTTCAATTCTATTACTTCATTTTACTTAGATAGTAACTAAAATCTCCAACAAAGGCAAAATAGGTGAGTTGGAGAACATAGATTTTTATTAAAGCAATAACACATTATAGGAGAAAAACTTCACGGTTATAGGATCATTTTTCATTCTCAATTGAGTTTTAATTTAAGGGTTTGTGTATTATTTTTTGATTATTTTTTAATCAGCTACTCAAACAATAAGACTAATACTGACACATTACCCAAAGTTATAAATAAAGATTATAATTTAGAGTGATTTTTCTTTTAAATTATGTACGGATTATATCAAATCTAATAAAAATCCTTCCAATCAATGTTTATCTTACGTAAGGGAAAGAAAGAAGCCCTTATAAAGTGCAGCTTGCAGTTTACAATTTCCTCTTGGCTTCCTGACACCTGTGTTGCTGTTAATGTTGCCGTCGAATATTTCTCCCTGCAAAATACAGAATCATGATGGGACATTTCATTGTTTGATTTTCTGTGGCACCCTACTGAAGACAGCACACTTAATCATGGTATTTTGCAGATTAGATACAGCTTCATCCTTGCTTCTTCTTTTCCTCCAGCAATTTAATATTGTGGTTGTCCCACAATATTGTAATTAAAACGTGACTAATGAAAGTGCAGAGCAGACAAGAAACCTACACCCCTTAGCAACCAGCGCTGGTGACTAGATACAATAATAATACAGTATCAAAATACTATGTTTAGATAACTATTACTGTTTTACTTTTAAAAGATACTTAGACATGAAGTTATATTTGATATTCCAAGAAAAGTGGCACCTGGAGGAGAAGAGGAAGACTATGTTAATGTGCTCTGCACCTTTATGATAATGTGTCAAAAAATTTTTTCTTCTTTACTTATATCTTCACTTGTTTCTTTGCATGAGTTGCCATTTTGTTTTCATGGCTTTTTAAGGTAAAGTATTCCTATTAATCAATTTGATTTCCTATATGCTGTGGAACAGCACTGAACTCCAAAGTGGTGATTCCTCCTGGGAGAATTATAGAGCAAACAGCAGGGCTGATTTGACTCAGTATTGTTGATTAGATGGTTTGTCTTCAATGTACTTGATATGCCATATGAGATTTTTGGCTTCATGTACTTCTTCCTCAGGCAGCAAAACTTTTTGTAATTTTTTTGTCCTTTTGACTTTCATTTTATTCAGCCAGATATACGTAAAATTTATTCCACC
>NW_011888808.1:8812015-8813975 GCF_000151845.1 Pteropus vampyrus | reverse complement strand
TGTGTTGCTGTTAATGTTGCCGTCGAATATTTCTCCCTGCAAAATACAGAATCATGATGGGACATTTCATTGTTTGATTTTCTGTGGCACCCTACTGAAGACAGCACACTTAATCATGGTATTTTGCAGATTAGATACAGCTTCATCCTTGCTTCTTCTTTTCCTCCAGCAATTTAATATTGTGGTTGTCCCACAATATTGTAATTAAAACGTGACTAATGAAAGTGCAGAGCAGACAAGAAACCTACACCCCTTAGCAACCAGCGCTGGTGACTAGATACAATAATAATACAGTATCAAAATACTATGTTTAGATAACTATTACTGTTTTACTTTTAAAAGATAGTTAGACATGAAGTTATATTTGATATTCCAAGAAAAGTGGCACCTGGAGGAGAAGAGGAAGACTATGTTAATGTGCTCTGCACCTTTATGATAATGTGTCAAAAAATTTTTTCTTCTTTACTTATATCTTCACTTGTTTCTTTGCATGAGTTGCCATTTTGTTTTCATGGCTTTTTAAGGTAAAGTATTCCTATTAATCAATTTGATTTCCTATATGCTGTGGAACAGCACTGAACTCCAAAGTGGTGATTCCTCCTGGGAGAATTATAGAGCAAACAGCAGGGCTGATTTGACTCAGTATTGTTGATTAGATGGTTTGTCTTCAATGTACTTGATATGCCATATGAGATTTTTGGCTTCATGTACTTCTTCCTCAGGCAGCAAAACTTTTTGTAATTTTTTTGTCCTTTTGACTTTCATTTTATTCAGCCAGATATACGTAAAATTTATTCCACCCCTCAAACCATTCTTGCATACCTGTACATTTGCCAGACATGGATAGGATACTGAGGATAATTGGTGACAACAATGGGAAAATGTATATTTGAACAGCCACAAGACAATCAGAAGATGGGATGGCCTGATAGTTGGGGAATATACAGTTCTAATAGGGCCCAGGAAAGACAAGATGAATTCATTTTTGGAATAAATTTGTGTCAGTATTCTAAGGAGTGTTTTCAAATTAAACTCTAGTATTATAATCAAGGTCCTTGCTAAACAATAACAAGAATTAATGGATATATCTAATACATTTTGTATGGAATTAAAAGTTTCCACTCTGCCAAAAAATGTGTCAATCAAAGTAGATGGAAATAAGAAGGTGTAATATGAGTTGTGAGTCCCAAGCTTTAGGTCAGAGGCGGGTCAGGACCAAGGACCGATTTATACTTGCTTTCAGTGTATAGTTCCAAGGTTTAAACCTGACAAGTAGGTTTGAAAAAAGGTACAAACAGGCTGAAAATTTCTAGAAATGATCTAGAAATTGGAGAAATGGGTGTTGCATAGAAGTTAAAAATTTAAGAAATAGACAAACTTGAGAAGGAATAAGCTATCTGATTTTGCATATTGATTGTGATTCTAGTCATTAGTTTTGAATATGTGACAAAGCTTGCACTCTAATATTTAGAGACTAAACTGGGATACCCTTCTAGCATAACACCAGGACAGTAATAATAAACAGAAATGAGCCTGGGCAAACTGGGACGTATAGTCACTCTAAATAACTCCAGTGTTAAGCCGTTAGACATTTGCTTCTCTATCTCCTTTTTTACTTCTCTTTTCTGCTTCCCCATAGTGATAATAGAGGACATTCTATGTCAAGCACACCTCTAATTTTCCTGTAGGGGTGGGTGGTAAGAGAAGAATGAGCTAGGACTTCAGCAGCTGCCTGGTCTTCTCCTTCACAGGGCAGGAGACTCTGACCTCTGCTTTACCACTCTGTCCTCAAGCATGAAATCTTTTAAATTTTCCATAGCAGAGCATAACAGTAATGTATGTTTTTATATTTAATTAACTATATCGAAGTATAATTTACTTACAATTAAATGCTCTCATTTTAAGTTCATAGTTCTGTGAGTTTTGACAAATATACATATCAGTGTATATACACACTACT